>NC_057951.1:10072872-10232872 GCF_018555375.3 Anguilla rostrata | reverse complement strand
ACAGCTGAGCCTCGATGCCATCGTCTGTGTTTTGCTTGCTTGGGTGTGACGGGTATCGGAGCGGAACCGAAACGAACGCTCATTTGAAATGATCGCCGGAGACTGCGATCAGTCAGCCAATTAGCTCGCCTGTCGACATGTCTGCAGCCTCTCTTTCAGTCTCACTCTCGCTCGGGGGACGGCAAACACAGACGTGGCTGTCGTATGAAATGTTCTTCTGTCTTTGTCCTCATTTTCCGAGCGTTCATGAAATATTGAAAAATGAATTAAATGAGAAGAATCTGAATGTTAACTAAATGTTGTATTTGCAGTTAGTAAAAGCAATGCTAACATTTCTTTCTTTGACCTGTATTTCGCACTGATTTCACACTATAAATGGGTATGACTTAGAGAAATTATAGTGGCTTTGCCAAAGTTTGTTCAAGAAAGCCAAAATCCCAAAGCTTAGTTGGACATACGGTACCAAACCCTTTAATGTCAGATTTGTAAATGTTTTCCACTTAATTTGTTCTGGGTATAAACAAACATGAGCTGCTAATTAGTAGAATCAGGTGTGCCGAATTAGGGTTGAAATGAAAACCTACAGGATGGTAGATCTCCAGGAACAGGGCTCTACATTTTGATGAAGCCTAATGTAGGTTTCAAAGTACAGTAATAGTGCCCTGAAGACATGATTCATGTTTTCTAAAGACACTCTAGGCTGAATCACCTGGAAGTTAAATCGGTTATTATGAACGCAAGGAAATATACAGAGCCAGTGTTGCTGCTGAGCTGTCTCCTGGTGCATGATGGGAGCACTTTGCTGCGAGATGCCATCTGTTATTTGTGGGTTGAATGGGAAAAAAATCCTGCTGACGTGTTCCACAATTGAGACTGTGAAGGACTGCTTACTTAATTGATGACAAGATTCGTTTCAAAGATAGATTTTAGTTTCTGTTATAAACATTTCTTCTCCTTTCTTATTTTTTTATTTTTTATTTTTTTTTTTTAGCTTATGCACCAAAAATTGCTCCATAAATGGGAAATATAAGGCAGGATAAAAATGGCAAGTAAATTGTTAATAGATGGTGACAAGCTGATCATGCTGCAATACCACACTGACACTGTTTATATATATGTGTTGGTGTGTGTGTGTGTGTGTATATGTATAATTTCTAAATCAGTTTTAGAAGTGTACAGCCCCTGGCAGGGGAAGTCTCTGAGGCCTCGCAGGGCCCTGCTGTGTGTGAGTCACAGTGAGAATGAGGAGCCGTAAGAGCAGTGCACGCACTGAGGGGCCAGGGGCCAAACGCCGGCGCTGTGGGTCATCGCTCTGAGCAGTGCATTCTGGGACTTTTCCTGCGTCGCTCCCCAGCTCAGGATGACTCAATCCTTCCCGCTGCTGCAAGCAGAGCGGTGATAAACCACGGTAAAAGCGATCGCTCACACAGAACAGCCTGCAGAATGTTCACTTATCCCCCATGGGAATACAAAAAAACAGCGTAATTACATTGATATGCAGATCACTCCATACGCATCGCACCTTTGGGAATGCCTTGATTTAGATGAAAGTTTTAAGTGCGGCAGCATCTGCACGTGAGCGATAAATCACTGCCGTGTCTTGGTGACGGTGCCTGTTTACGACGCTCGTGAAACGCCTCTGTTTCAGGTGTGAGGTCCGATGGCCGCGGACTGGATGCAGCGTTTCCTGTGAGGAGGTGGGCGGAGAAGAGGAACTTCCTGGGGATCGCCGACTCCTGATTGGATGGTTCCTGCGCAGGGCCGTTGGTCCCCGTTCCCCGCTGACGATGCGGTAATTTCGGTTAACCCTCCGTCTTCTTGGATCCGTTGGGCCCTCCAGTCAGCAGCCGCCCCATGGAGCCCTTACTACCTGAGTAGAGGTATGCTCAGGGGACATGGCTTGACTGGCTGGTAGCCGCTGCCCCCTCTTGCTCTTCAGTTCTGCTTCTCGGGTCTTTGTGGGGATTTTTTTTTTACCGGCCGAGGGATGGATTTACCACCGGAAGCCAACAGCAGACATGGGAAGAAATCGACCAATCACAAGCTGGAAGACCAGAAGAAGGTAAGACTCCTTTTTTTACTCTCTCTCTCTGTTATGATTGGCTGGTTGAGAAGGTCAAAGGTCAAAATCGTAATCTGTGAGGTTGACTTTAATGATTCAGAAACGAAAGGTTTGCCTGTAACGGATGGTTGATGAAGGGCTCTATCGGTTTGTCATACGCTATTGTTTGAATGTTATACGGGTCATTGATGCGCTCTGAAGCTTGA
This sequence comes from Anguilla rostrata, assembly GCF_018555375.3. Classification (NCBI taxonomy): domain Eukaryota; kingdom Metazoa; phylum Chordata; class Actinopteri; order Anguilliformes; family Anguillidae; genus Anguilla; species Anguilla rostrata. Next base: position 10,230,604 of record NC_057951.1, on the reverse strand, counting down.
TGATGCTCAAACAATGAGTATCGAACCGCTGACTTCAGACAATACGAGAGCTGTCTGAGGGTACTGAGGTCCAGCAGAGTGTGTGCTTGGTGGGGATGAGAAGCCATCCTCCTCGTGCTGTCTGCTGTCGGGTTTTTCTGTTATATAGTTACTATAGGCTCATCATAAACATCTGGTTGTTTTTTATCTACGTGGAGTTTGGCGTTTTATTGCATTATCTCCACTCGCCCCGGATCTCCCCGGGACGCGGGAACGCACGGGCGATGCATATTCATTCAGCGTTGGAGTCGAAGCCCTTTCATGTGAAAGCGCTTCTGAAGGCCACATGAAATATTAAGCGGGGCGCGGATGAGACGAATCGAACGGCGGAGTCATTTAAATGCGCCGTCGGTCGACCACCAAAATCGACGGGAGCGCGGGGGCGTCTGTTGCCGGGGGAACGCATCGGAAAAGCCGTTAGAAAAACGCGGGTCACGGGGTTTGTTGGCGCTCCTCGGTTTCGTTCCGCTCGCTCGCCGCGCCCGCGAGCCCCTCTGCGGGGGTCTGCGATTCGGACAGTTCCCCGACTCCACCTGATTTCGGCGGAGCGAAGTTCTGCCGGCGAGGGCGATTCATCTCCCCCCCCCGGAGCTGCTGTCGGAAACGGGCGGCTGGTAATGCATCAGAGCTGACATGTTTTGTGGCCCCCCCCCCCCCCTTGTAAAATCAGAGGTGCTGTTTTATTAACTGATCCTGCTCTGTGTGGGGACTCTGAGGAGGTCCCGTGCAGTGGAGAGGGAGACGCAAATGTGAGATTTATTTATTATCTTTAAAAAGGAGGTCAGTCATTCTGTTTTAGACATGGCCAGAGTCCTCCATCGATACCAGAGGGCACAGACGAGCAGAGGACACGGTCAGTGCTGCTGTAGCTCAGGGTGGATTCAGACTGTAAAACAGGTCCCTGCTGTAAGGATGAGTGCTTCAGGTGCACGGGCCTCTGGAAAACTTTGAATATGGGAACTGCGTGCGTGCGTGCGTGCATGCAGGCGTGTGTGTGTGTGTGTGTGTGTGTGTGTGTGTGTGTGTGTGTGTGTGTGTGTGTGTGTGTGTGTGTGTGTGTGTGTGTGTGTGTGTGTGTGTGTGTGTGTGTGTGTGTGTGTGTGTGTGTGTGTGTGTGTGTGTGTGTGTGTGTGTGTGTGTGTGTGGGGTATCAGTGACCTAAAATAGACTGCATTTGTTGCCAGGTTCTGGTATCATTCCCCATTAACAGTTAGAAAACCCAGCTGAGCAATAAAACGCATTCACAGGGTAAAAGATGTGGGAAAACGTTCCTCCTGCACTCTGGGAGAGAGCACTCTGCAGTTTCCCCCACCGCACATTTCCCCTCAAAGCCTCTCAGCACACACGGCAGGCACCCAAGAACCCGAAATAACCAGCACACACACAGGGCTGGCAGCCGATGGAGGCCGGGTTTCCCCCCAAAGTCGTTTCGTTGATCCCCGTTTCAGAGGCGGCGTGATGGGGAACGGGGTGTGCGGCCGGAGCGGGCTAACGGGCGGGGAAGTGGCGGCGCTAATGGGAAACAGGCGGATCCCTGCGGCTGGCGTCCTGCGGAAGCGTTGAGCTGCGCTGTATAAAGAAAACTGAACGCGTGGTCTGCGTTGGTGCCAGGCCCAGAGAGCACTGGCTCTTATTTGTCATTCCCTCAGCTGCTCCCATTGGTTCACAACCAGATTTTATTTTATTTATTTTTATTATTTTTTATCGCCGTAATAGAAATGGAAAGCTCTCCTGTAGGTCCCTCTTCCTTCCCTGAACAGACACAGGGGTACGTGCTGTAGGTAGGGCTCTTAAGCCCTTACGCTGTGAGTAAAGGTGCTCTCTGTCCTGTCTTCCAGAGGCACTGAAACACACTGCAGAGGATTCTGCCATTAGTCCGGTGATTTATTTGAGGATGACGAGGCCTTAGATGTGCTCTTCTGCTTTTTTCTTAATGGCCTCTCTCTCTCTCTCTCTCTCTCGGGCACGGGAGAAGCTACAGCTCACCGAAAGAGATCAAACGCTCTCGCACACACACGCGCACACACACACTTGCGCGCACACACACACACACACACGCAGTGTGTAAGACCTGTGGTAACTGAGAAGGGGACGGGCAGTGGTAAGCAGCAGGCTGTGTGTAAATACAGCACAAGGGAGCCAGGGCGCCAGGGCGTGAATGAGAAGTGCGGTGCTGGAGTTAAATGTTGACGGTGAGCGACGTGCGCGTTGATTCCCCTCACCGAAGCGTTGTAATGAGCTGCAGATGTTTCCGGAGCGTCTCCGACATCTACCTGTCGTTTTCACGCCCGTTCCCTCCCACCTGCGCCGTGGCCGAGAGTAACCGAGGGGCGCTCTCCTGTCCCCAAAACAGGAGCCTCCCCCACAGCCGTTACTCTGCGAATTTAGCCAACGAGCAGAGACAGAGGCGGAGAGTGACTCATTTCACCTGCTTGTCATTATTAATGGAAACTTTGATTGAATAATTTCCAGTAATTTTTGAAAAAAAAAAAAAAGAAACGGTGATCTGACGTCTTCAGTCGTTTTCTATTTCCAGAAAGCGTGACGCCTTGTTTTGGAGTTGAGTTATGGCGGGGGGATAATGAATCATAATGTTTCGGGACAGAGAAGAAAGCTCACAATATTGACAGAAGGCGTACATCCAAACACAAAAGACTTAATTAAGCCTGAGCCCGTGCGTCTTCAGCGTGCTTTGGGCTTTCAGCTGTCAGTCATCGCTGGTGCATCAGTCCAAATTCAGAGACTTTATAAAAAGTACAATTTCATATGCTCTGTCTGTTCCATTTGAAGGATTCCATTCAGTCAAAAACCCCTTCATAAAAAAACTCATTAACTGAATAAATGGCTGTGGAGGGGTGCCAGACTGCGCCCCTACCCCTTTCTGCAGTGCAAACACCTGCTTTCAATTAGTCCTCCCCTTACAGGAAGTGACACGCGCTAATGGTGGAGTCGTGCTCCGCAGCCAGCCAGTCAGGTGGTCAGGTGACTGCCTTGCATTCCGATCGGGACAGGCAGGTGTAATATGTCGTGGGAGGGAGGAAATGGCAGCCTGCTGTCCTCTATATGAGGCTGGGCTTGTTGGGGTGGGGGCTGATGTTTATGAGATTAAAGCCGCAGTGCTCCTCCTGCTCGTGGTGGGGGGTGTGGACACGTTCCTCTCCCAAGCGCTGATCCAGGACCTGTTTCCTCTTCTCCCCCAACCTCTACCCAGAACATTCCCACAATGTTGCTGCCGCGTAGTGGCAATGTTATAACATTGACAAAACATTCTAGTCACATTTGTGAGAACAATTTGTGTTGGTGATTCAGGTTAACATTTGGCTGGACAGACTGATCCTGGATCAGGCGTCAGACACTGAAACTACCTGGAGCACTCGGGCAACTGCGTCCATCATTCTTGATTCGTGTTAACGAAGAGACTCGGCTGTCTGTGCAGTTGATAAATGTTATGATCTGATTATGAGTGACAGATCCGTCAGATGCATTTTTCCCCACTTCTCTTCCCTCTGGTGCATAACCACAGAAGTGCAGCCCTAGTAAAAAAAATCAGCATAAAGGCATTTTCAGTTCATTTCCACCGCACCAAAGCTGTATACGGGGTCATTAAAAATAAACGGTACATTTTACAGTTGGGGAGAAAAAAACCAACCTTTTCCTCTGCAGCAGTTTTACCTTGTGATCTACAGCGTCACGGTTACAAGCCCAGGGCCTTTTTATGGGCTTCCTGCTCTCTCTGAGAGAAAGGGCTGTGGGCTGAGCCCAATGCACACAGGGGCATTTGAACAGAGAGGCGAGGTGCCAGTGCAGGTGTCCCAGGGCTGACTGCTACATGGGGGGGCCCCCTCTGGCGGGATGGGGTCTGTGTTTGAGGAGCCAGAGCCTGTGACGGGACAGTGCAGATTAGGAGCGGGTCGTGGCTGACACAAAAAATAACTATCTAGTGGGATTTGATAACTGATGAGCATTGTGGGGGGGGGATCGTGATTGGGTTTCAGGATGCACACAGCAGCACAGGCTGTGAGATGCGGTGTGGCAAACGGCTTTTTTTTTGGGTCAGTGACGCGCACCTTTTTCCAGGAGCTCGTATCCCGTGGGGCGCCCCGCCAGCAGAGCGGATTTAAGGCTGAGCCGCGGACGGCGTGGCGGTACGCCCGCTGCACGGCACGTACCTACGCCGTAACCATGGCGAAAACCCACCGCGCCGGCGCCCGTGAATACTAAGGACGGCCGCAGAAGGAGGCTTTGTGTGGGGGGGGGGGGAGGGGAGAGGGGGGGGGCGGCTCGTGGGTTTATCTCCGGCTTCGGTCGCCGTAGCGCCCGCAGCGCCCACGCCTGTGCCAGCGCCGGTGCCAGCTGGGAGGCGGGCTTTGTTCAGGGGCAGATCTGGGCCCGGCAGGTGGTGGGCTGGGCCTCGGTGCGCGTGCTTCACAAAGCCTGTATTTATACAGCTCCTCTCTCTGAGTGCCATGTGACCGGAGTCTGATAGCGCCCCCGCTGTGTGCTTTAATGCCATGTTATCCTCGTAGCGTACCACAGATAGTGTCTGTGTCTGTCTGTGTGGTTGTCTGTGTATGTTTTGAGTGTAAAAGTCCAAAATGACTTGTAGATTTTTATTTCCCACCCCTCCACCCCTGGATATAGGTGACCTAGTTATAACTGGAAGGTTGGGAGACGGCACCCAAACACCCCTGAGATGTGTTGAGACTGTGCAGTGCAGTGGGAGGGTTTCTCCTGTCTGGGACGGGCACTGCCCTGCCTGCTGAAACCCTCTTTTCCTCTCAGGGTGACGCCGTGGCCTCTGGGACAGGCAGGGTTAGATTCGGGTCCTTGGGCTGAGTGGGGGGAGACCCCTGCATGCCTGTCACATTCTGTACGACGTGGGGGGGAGGGGGGGGGGGGGTCTTTTGTGCTTTCGTCTCGCCGGCTTGAATTTTCCTGGCTAACGGCGCTAACGCTCAGGTACAGCACAGCCGCGAGTGACCTTTTAGCAGCTGCTCTTAAATCACACGGCAATTACTGCTGCAGAGGGACTTCTGAGGCACTGTCTCGCCCATTGAAAACGTTAAGCCTGCACTGAAACGCTGCTCTTAAACAGGGTGTGCCACGCTCACTCAACCCACTGTGACGCAGGCTCTGCAGCCTCTCTAGATGGCACTAAACTGTAAGGCTTGACTTCCCACGATTTTTACTGCCCGGGAACATATTGCAGGATTGTAAAACAGAACGGCCATTCACCTGCAATTAGCGTCAGTGTGGAATATATTATTGTGTATTTATCTGGCACCCTGTTAAACGGTTGTAGCTGGAAATCGTAGATTCATTCCTTGGCGGGATTGACCGTAGAGGTGCCGTAAAGTCGCGTTGGGCTGTTGAAGACGTATATCAAGGATCTGTATTTATTTGATGACTCCTAAATCGGGCCCTTTTTAACGAAGAGTAACGTTAAGCCCTGCGTGAGCACCAGTAAATGTTCAGCCTCGGTTTACATTGTAGTCTGGAGTAAAGGGCGCTCTCGTTCTTGCCCTGAGTGAGTCCGTAAATTCTTGCGCCGCCACTGACCCGCTGTAACATCGCGGTGTGATGTCACTAACACTCTGTTGGACTGAGCAGCCTGCAGATGGCGGGTAGGCAGCGATTCGCGGGTGGCGGGTAATCCACACCCGATATTCACACAGGAAGTGCGAACGGAGATGAGGTTGTGATACATTTCTGTTTGACCTTGGAACAGAATTTGCCCTGTTTCCCATCCCCCCACCCCCCTTAACATCTACTGTGCACGGCAACCCTCCTTTAAGTACCGAATGAGGTGGAGCTCTTGAGGATTAAATATCCACTCAGCTGTTACCAAGTTTCTATTGCCCGTGAACAGGGAGCAGTTAACTCCCTATAATAACCACAACTGGCATGAAATGAAAGAAAGAAAGAAAGAGAGAGGAACACCACCTCTTGTTGGTTCCAAGTGCGGATTAATGTCCCGCAGTGAGGGAGGGGCAGAACAGCAGTAATGGTGCCAGTTCCACACCTCCCTGCCCCCTCCCCCCCTCCCTCCGCCCCTCCCCGTGCTGTTTCTCTGTGAGAACCTTTGCTTTCCCAGGTGAGAGCCAGAGAACAGGTGAGTGCCTCTGTCTGGATCCAGCTTTGTTTATCAAACGCTCGCTTGGGAATATTCACGCGCCAAGAGATACTATCTCTCACCCACATTCTTCACCACTGGTGCTTACTGCCGCCCCCCCCCCCCCATCCCCTCCCCTACACCGCCATGTCCTCCTCCCTCACCCTGTACCGTGTGCCTTCCCACCCTCAGCCAATCAGAACGGTCCACCGATCCCTTAATGCAAATGCCATTTGTCCTCCTCCAAAACGGGGTTCATTACATGTGAGCTGCATGCGGTGCAGTAAAGCTGTTCTATGACCGCCTTCGTTTCTGCAGAACGGTGCCCCAGAGATTTCCCGCTCTCTTTTTTTTCCTCCCCCTACTCCCCTTCATGGTATTAAAAATCCGTGATGAGCAGGTCGTACTGACGCTCGTTACGCACAGCTACATAAATCATACATCACGCTTTTTTGCTGGGTGTTTTATGTTGGACTTGGGCTGTCTTTGTTGCCAGCGTTTGATGCCAGGCCTGTGATTGGAGCTTTTGGGCGTGACTTTCCAGTTGTTGGGTGGATATGAGAGATTTTATTTTTTATTTTTTCATTTTTTGAGTGTCATATGTGAGGTAGCTGATCACATGCTCCTGATCCTCCCCGCCAGCTGAAGATCATTGCCCCAATCTAATCCTGAGCTAAAGTGCGTACAGTATCACTCTGCGTCTACCTGTAGTCTACCTGTAGCTGTGCTGTGTTCTAAGAGCCGCTGTGGTCGGGGAGCCGGAGTCACCTGCAGGAGCTCAGGCTGAGTGAGGGTGTGGACGTCGCCGTCGCACGCTTGACTAAGGTACCTGACCTGACTTTCTTTGGTAAAACGGGAAGCCCAAGGCCATGCAACAGTCCTGCATACTGGCATGAGGCGAGCCATTGAATAACACACAAAATAATAATGAATACAGTGCATTTAGTGCTTGTTGCTTACCTGAGGCAGGGTTAAATAGCATTTTGTTTTTGGGGGGGGTTTAATGCAAACTCAAGGCAAAACTCCTATTCATGCTGCCTGCTGTATTACAGAGGAATGCGTGGATGTCTGAGGCATGCCTCTGGTGTTGTGCACAGACCCCGTGCACCTCCGTGCCGCTGAGGCGTGCGTTAATCCAGAGTGACTCGCCGTGAGATGCACTGGGTGCCAGAGGGGCTCCTCCTGACAGAGCGGCGATGTGACGCTCTGAGGGGGGGGGGGGGGGGGGGGGGTACACGCCGGAAGAAGAGGTGCTTTTGACAAGGAGAGGTGCTCCGGTAATCAGTGCAGTGGGATGTTTGCCTGGACTTGAGCCGCTGGGCCGTGAATCTGGCGGTGTACGCGTTCGGCAGCGGAAGTGTGCGGTTATTTTTTTTCAAGTGGCCTTTCGCCCATGAAGTGTCGTTACCTGTGTGTGTGTGTGTGTGTGTGTGTGTGCGCAGATTCTGTTTTTTTGCAACCTTTATTTATATACATGGAGATCCGCATTGAGACACTGGGTCTCTTTCAGTGGAGCCCTGATGACAAGAGAAAACAGTTTAACTGACAAAAGCTACAGGTTCTAAGAGATAAAATGAATATATAAAAATTAACAATAAAATGAATTAATAATAGAATAGAATAATAAAAACAGGTTAAATTCAGACAGAGCCTTTACTGTTGTCAGAGACGTGCGTGTACATGTTGGATGAACGTGTTTTTCGAGACTGACGGGAGGGAAGGCGGCATGCTTGGCTGCCATACGTGCACTTCCTGACAGCTTGGCAGCTGGAGAGTGCCGTGGGTGATTTTCTCTCTCGGGTCGGTGAAGTGCTCGGGCTGGGATTGTGACAGCTCTGCATCCGCTGACATCTATTATTATTATTAAGTTTTAAAATATTTTAATCTTACTTTAATTAGCTTTGTGTAATAAAGTGCCCGGCAGCGGGGTCTTAAAGGGGAAGACGCCTCTGTGCGCACAGTGCGCTCAGATACATGCCCTTTATTGGCGCTTCGCCAGTGTGTCCCGCGCACCGTGATTGGCTGTGGGGTGTGTCCCAGCCTGGCCGTGATTGTCTGTGGGATGTCCCAGCCTGGCCGTGATTGGCTGTGGGATGTGTCCCAGCGCGGCTGGTGGAAAATGTCAGCGTTATTATATCCCCTAAAATCCCGGGTAAGGGGAGCGTGCCAGCGGAACCTCAGATACCCCGCGTGCGTCGCCGGGGCCGACCGGGAGAGTTCCGGCTGTGGTGTTTGGGCCGCCCGCTGTGAGGGGGGCGGCCGGGGGGCGCCTTTGTCCCCTCGTCTCGCACGGTCCGACGGTTCCTCCCTCTGTATCGGGGCGACCCCCCCCCCCCCATACACACACACACACACACACTCCCCCGGCAGAGCTGGGCGGCTGTCGCCTCGCTGCCACTTGGGTTTGGGCTCACAGCCGGAGCAGTTTTGTGTGCTGCATTATTAATGACTGTTTAAACTGAAGTTGTTTTGGGACGTGACTGTGGAATGTGTTCACACTCACGGGAGAGGGGAAGCAGAATGAGCAGAAGGAACAGGATTTTATTTAGCAGTCCTCACGCGCTTAATGCATTTTATTTTTTGCAAAACACGTCCTGTTTTTTTTTCTCTTTGCATTAAGTCCACAGCATAACTAATTGTGGATTGTTGTGTGTGAGTGTGTGTTCGCCCTGTGTGGCCAGAGAAGCCACCTGGAGCAGCACCTGGGCGCAGTGTGTGTGTCCCCCTAAGCACTGTTATGGGCAGCAGTGGAGACCTGCAGGTAGGAGCTGAACGAGCTCACCTGCATCTCACCACTGCGGCCTGCTGACACAGCTGTGCATTGAGGGTGGGGGGGGGAGGAGTGCGGAGCAGATTAGGCACAAAAATCTGCTGCCCAAACGCTGTGTCCTCCAAGAGCTCTGATCGACCCAGATGGGCTAAAATAGAAAGCCTTGAGAGCAATCAACACCTCTGCGCCTTCGCACATCGGGAGGGGGGCGGAGACCGACGGCAGCGGCGAAGGCGGCGGCAGATAAAAGCGCCGATGTTTTTGTTTTCCGGAAGAACAGCCGCGCGGAGGATCTGAAGCTGAACGTCGCTCGGCGCGGCTGCAGTAATGGGCCTGTTAGCGGAGAAAACTCCCTCCTGGCTGCGGACCGCCAGCTCGCCGTTTCTAACGACTAAGCAAGTAAAACGATCTGCCGAGCTGGCGCACACGCCCGGGTATTGTTTTTATAAATGTAGTTTCTTTCGACTAACGCTTTCTTCTCACTGCTCCGGTAGACTGTCCCAGCGCATTCATTCACTCAAAGCGGGAGAGTCACATCATATCACTGTGATCCTTCTTCCTCCCTGATGTGACACTGAGTACTGTGAGTACATGAGTTTGCGCCCGGTGGCCGAAGTTTCTGATTGGCTGTGGCAGGCGCGGGTCATCGCCTAGAGGGGCTTTTGGGCTTGGGTGCTGTCTTGCAGGGATTGTGTCTGTGGGCCGTCAGTGCTGTCGTCCTGCTCGGCACAGTAACGCTGCTGTGATGGAGGCTTCTGCACGGACCGAAGCACTCGAAGCTTCTCAGCGCGGCGTTTGCGTGTACCGGCCGCTTTTATTTTTGAATTTTCTGGAATTTTCATCTGGAGTTCTCAGTGACATTTTTTATTTAATGAATCTGCCAAACCGACAAATCCCTCCCGTCAGCAGCTCTCCATGACAACCGAAAAGAGCCGCAATCAAGGGCTCCCTCGAAACAGACTCTCGTTTGAAAACCCGCTAAGCTGTTTCGCAGGTGCGCTGAGCAAACCCCTCACCTGTCAATCACTAGCGTGCGTGAGGGCTAAATGCTCTCTGTGTTTCCTATATTAGTTTGGTCAGGTGCGTCGCCTGGCCCCTCTAATTAAATCTCCTGAGACAGTTGGGGAGACGGCTGCAGCCAGATGTGCCGAGCGTCAGAAGACGTCTGTCTCTCACTCTTAGAGGGAAAAGGATTTACAGGGGAAATTATTTTGCCATCGGTTTGACTGATTGGTCCCAATGTGCTGGAGTACAGACTGTGACCAATTGCGTGCCGCGTTAAACCCGCCCCCATACCAAAATGGAACCTCCTGATTGGTGGGGTGTTTCCATTCCTTTCTGTCTTTTTCCCCCTTTTGGTTTTCACCAGCCTTTGGGGCGGGGCATTGTCCAATCAGCTCCCTGGTTAACTGACCTGCCTATGTTATCAAATTTGCGACAAAATATTTCATTTAAAAAAATTCGCACAAATTTAACAGTGTGTACTGCAAGCTTACATTTAAGCAGAGGAGGAGTTCATATAACCTATTGGTGGAGTGGCGTGACATCAGACTCAGGATGGCGGGTGGACTAGCGTGGTGCATTGTGGGTGTGTGACCTGTTCTCTCGGCAGCCGTGTTTTGATGGTGGCCGTGGCCTTGCAGACATCAGCGTGTAGCCCTGACACGGACACCTAGCATCTGGTCAAAGCTCAGCACGGTAAATGAGGTCAACCTTCCAAGGGCACCGAGCCACCCTTTAGTCTGACATGTGACTTAGAGATGACAGAGCAAATTACTGTCCTGGCATTTAGGAACGGGCTTACAAGCAGCACACACACAGGCATGCACACACGCGTGCGCACACACACACACACACTCGTGACATTCATCCACAGAGAGGCCTGCTTGTCTCAGCTGGCCTGCTCTGGATACAGCCCAGATAGTGTGAACTCTCCCTTTGTCTCTCTCTCTCTCCTTCCCAAAACTTTAAAGCCACAGGGCTTTTCAATCCACCCTCTTTATTTGTGTCGTGTTTAGAAGAACATCCCAATGAAACTGAAATATGGAACAGTGGATTATGGTTTACTCATCCTTATCCCTCCTCCTCCTCCTCCTCCCCCTCCCCCATCTCTGCTCCTTATCCTCTAATTTTGAGTTTAAGCCCTTTGGCCTCAAAGCCTCAGACACAAACAAACAAATAAAAATTCCACTGCTGGTTTAATGTTCTCTTCAAAACATTATACTCCTCTCGACCCCCGCCCCTCCCTCTGCACCCCCCCCCCCCCATACACAGTCTGTGTCATTGTGTGAAGGTGTGCAGGAGGCTGACCCACCTCTCCACAGCGTGGCCACAGTGCAGCGCAGCTGTTCCTTTGGCCCAAACCTGGAAACCCTTGTTTGTGTTGGAGGGAGCGGAGGTGCGTACGGCTCTAACACCAGAGCAGAAATACTGCTGCTTTTTAAAATGAATAGTTTCCTCCGGAGTTCTGTGCCAAGGCTGGGACGGATCGGGGTATAAATTCAGCTGTAATTACATCGGCCTCCTTATTGCTGTTGTCTGTAAACAGTTGGTAATTTTGATTGCTTTTTTTTTTGTTGGCGCGGATACCTTTCCCTTCACACACTACGTACTTTACTAGTGTGAAATGCGAGTTTAATATATCTAATCAGCGGTCATAATCTGCCGACTACTCCTCTTCACGTGGCTGTGGTTTTATTAGATTTACGCAGGTGCCGTCGTATAAATCCAGTGAATGAACTCGAATTACCTTCAAATTACGCTGTTCATCCGCATTCTGTTCTCCTGACTGCACAACAGCGTATCTGGGCCCTGTTTTAACAATGCAAACGCTGGGCCATCGCAATGCCATAAACACGCTGTACAGCATGCTGTATAATGCTCAGAATTCAGCGTTGCTATATGCAGTCTTACCAGCAGCAGCCATGGTGCTTGTTGACTGTGGCGCTGGGGGTTCTGTTCACACTACTGTAAGTATAGTACATCAGCGAGAAGATACTTCTCCGATCTTTTCCGATATCGCCCGCCTCTTCACTTACCGCCATTTACTGACCTGCCTCAGCGGTGATGTCATCGTAAGACTCACCGTCAGGCTGTTATTGCATTATCTGAGCCCTCCGGTGCCTCATTTCTCCGTAGAGTTCAGCAGGGGTGGGGTGTGGGGGGGAAGAGAGCATTAAAGCTAACATTCGTCATGCGCAGTTACCTCGGAGACGGTCGGTTGGCGACTCTGTGTCTGCGCGGACGGTATTTAAACGCTCCTGTCGTTCCCCCTCTTTGGAACGGTCGGCCCGTCACACTGCTGTCGACGCGCTCGCCCCTTACGCTGACTGATGGGACGTGAGTTGCGGTTGATTGGCCCGCTTGGTTTAATCGTGGAAGCTGATTGGCTGGCGGGGCAGAGGCCAGCAGCACCCTGGGCTAAGTGGGGGTGGTGGGGGTCGTTAGTGGAGTGAGGGAGGGAAAAGGTCGAGTTGGAGCTCCATCATTCTCCGGGGGGGGATTCGTCTCATGGCAGGACGTTTCCTCTTCTGACCGAGGCGCTGACGGGGCGGATGAGTCATGTGGACGGGACGGGACGGGGCGGGGCCCGCTGATGGAAGAGGTTTTTTGATTTCTTCAGGGATCTCTGGGGTGCCTGCGCTTGATCTGCGCAGAAATCAATGCGTTTAAATCCTTGCCCTGCTAGTGCTGACATCCACTGAGTGAGTTTGCTCAGCCTGAGTTTAAGCACACTATATTTGGACAAGGAAATTCCACACTTCTGATGTACTCTTTGAAAAAAGCAGTTTGGTAGTCTGGGGATGAGGATATTGGGGATTAAAACGTCTCTGCTAACAGTGATGCTCAATAATGACCTTCTGACTTTATAAAGGGAAAGAAATGATAGAAAATGATAGAAAAAATGAAAAGCTGCTGTTCTCCTTGAGGACAAAGGATTACGATAAGGTCTCTGAACATGCTGTACATGGCCGTGTGTGTGTGTGTATGTGCGTGTGTGTGCGCGTGTGTGTGCCTGTGTGGTGCGTGAGTGAGCCTGGAAGTGTGTGTGTGTGTATGCGTGTATATGTGTGTGAGAGAGAGAGAGTGAGTGTGTGTGTGCGTGCGTGCTGGAGTGTGCCAGAGACCTCATGTTCCTTTGGCAGGCTCTGATATCTCTGCCCTAGTGGCTCTCCAAAGCCCTCCGGCTGAAATGAGCCTGTGGAGGACTCTGACCCATTTGGCCTGTTGAGCGGTTAGGCCAGCACGGCCACAGCTTTGTTTCTACACCGCGACGGAGAGGAGGAGGAGGAGGAGGAGGAGGAGGAGGAGGGGTGGAATATCACCCTGTGCACAAACTCCACCCTCCTCCTGTCACCTCCGTCTGCCTCCTTCCACCTCGTTACCCTCGTAGGCAAAACCAGGCCCAGCGCAGACATGGAAACCCCAGTATCAGCACTTATTTTACTATTGCTGTGCACGTGGCTGTGTGCGTTTATTCTGCGTGTTTTGGGTATATTCTCATTTGCATGTGTTTGGTTTGAGAGTGATTGCCTTTGGGGGGGCATCTGCACGCGGAGCGAAAGAGCGAATGCGAGGGGAGCTAATGGATTTAGGGTGGGCCCGGAGGTGCGGGGACCAGGAGGGACGGGACAGGACAGCTCTTTTTGCTTCAGTCCGAGTTACAGATTTGAGTGGGTTTCAGGTTCTACTCAGTGCAGTTATCCAGTTGACTCGGTAATCCTGCTTTGTGAAACAGGGCCCTGGTTTTAAATTTAAAAAAAGCAATTACAGGACACAAAATATCTACAGGATAAATCCAGCACGGTGCTAACACTGCTCCAGTACTGTCTGCCTGTGTAGTTTGCCTCCATTATACTGTCGATGTAGTACGTGCTGGAAGAGAGGTTTGAAGAGGTTTTGAAGTTTGAAATGGATATGCAGCAACACAATGGTCTTCATCAGGTTTGCTTTTAAACTGAACCATTATAGAAGTGATTATTTTAAATGAAAAAAAAAAAGAACTACAAAGAAAGAGCAGTGGTTTCAGCTGCACAGACCACTTGACGGCTCCCCTAATGGAAATTCTTTGAGCAGCAGAGACTTCCTTCAATCTGATCCATTTTCTCTACCGGTTTCCATTTCTTTATTCAGAATCAGGCAATTACACTGATTAGCAATCCACACCATTCGTCAGCCAATGTTTCAGTGTTTATTAATTGTATGCTGTGGCAATATATATATTTAAATTTTTGTTATGAAAGTGTGACATCTGCCAGTATTTCAAGCAAGGGGATAGAATACTGTAGATGTGCTCTCCATTTTCAAAAGTAAATTAAACACATCTGTTTTTGTTTTACTTTATTCTTTGCGTTTTGAGCTGCCCTTAAGTTTTGACTTCTTTCTGAATTTCTAGCAGGCTGTAGCCTTGAATTGCACAATTAACAGGAGTTTAGCGAGGCTGCTGACTGCATTTTAAGTGCATGATTTCAACAGATTTGCACAATTTGCTCTCAGAAAAACATCAGCTTCTGTTGGCATCATCCAAGGAAAACAGCTCAAGACTAAATAATAGGGCTGCACTCCCCATCTCTTCTCTCTCTCTCTCTCTCTCTCTCCCTCTCCCTATCCCTCCCTGTCTCCCTCCATCCCTCCTCTCCAGTAGACCTGTTTGGCTGTAGCTTGGTGTTGTGCGAATGGCTGCAGCGTGCAGTATGGTAGTCCAGGGACGTGGACAGAGAAGACGGCCCACAGGGTGTTTAATGAAACGATATGAAAATATTATTTTACCTGTAACAGCAGAGATAATAAATCAGGAGTGAGACCAAGGCTGCTCCACTGCTTCCTGTGACTGCAGTAACTTCCTGTCTTCTGCCCTCTGCTGCTGCAGTGTAAACCCATTAGTCACTCCTCATTTACCCTTTTGGCTCGGTGTGTGGAAAAGGGTTTAAATTATACAGCCCTTATCTTGACCTGCTAAACTATGCTTATATGGGTGTCAGGCCTATTTCCATATGAGGGTGGTACTGTATCTATGCATGTGGATTCATAAATGCGGCATCTGGATGGCTTCAGGAACAGTGTCAGAGTTGTATGGTAAATGGTGTAATACTCACCAGCTGATCAAATCTTGAAGAAATATCAAGAGCAGACTAATGGCTCTGCTACAGAACTTATTTTAAGGCTGGAGATGAGAGGAAGCATATCTAGGAGGCATAGTGTCTGTTTTTGTATTTTAAAAAAATCAATATTTCAATTCCCTTTCTCCCTAGTGTGAAATGCCCAGTTGTAGTGTCCGTCTCATGTCCCATAGCGCCCCCTGTGTGTTTGGGGGGGCGCGCGCTCGTGCCGGGGTGTGTGTGTGCGTGTGTGTGTGTGTGTGTGTACACGCAGCTGCTACATCTCCTCTGTCTGCAGCCTGGCAGCTGCGCAGGCCGACTGCTGGCGCCGTCTCCACGGCAACCTGCAAATTGAAGCCCGAGTGCCCCTGTATGTCATAATGGCTCTTTGGAGAGGCGGGAAAAGCAGGCCTTTTATCTGCCCCGGTGAAGTGGGGCACTGTGACCGGACAACAGGGTACTGGGTGCCTTCTTTTTCTTACTGAATGAAGAAATGACAACCATTACAGCACAAAGGAAAGGGTGAACAGGGGACATTGTTTTATGAGCTTTCATAATAACGTGATTTGTTGGCTGTGTCAGTGCATCAGCGACTTCACCAGTTCACTCCTGTAGTATGGGAACTGACTGGTGTGCCCTCTTCAAGGGAGCATTATACATTTCTTTAACTCCCAAAATATTTGTAGTAAAGAAAATGCGGCTGAAATTAAATTAGTAATTTGTTTTGCATGTGGCTTCATTACCACCCCGCACCAGTAGAGGGCACTCTGGTCAAATACACATCTGCCAGGCATGCATTCCAGGGTGTACCACCTTTTATGATCCCTCTTCTTCGACTGGAACTCTGCACAATGTGCGCCGGCTGCAGTACCACAGAAACATATCGGTGACATAAACTCAATGAGGGAATTTGCAACGCTGTTATTTTCCCCCACAGCTCATTAAACTGAGATCTAAATGGACATTGTTGTTAAATGGATATTATGAGGCGGTTATTGGAGCAGGGGGCAATACTATTCAAATTTGCAAGCCCAGCTAAACTGCGTGCATTCATTTGAAATTGCATCACGCATCTCACTGAACGCAGAATGCAGCTTTTGCTCTTTCTGGATAGATTATGTCTTGGCCACTGTGTGTTCCTTCTTTGTAAGTGCTAGACACTTCAGAAACATGCTGATCCCTCTCTTTTTTGTGATTTGGAAAGGTTACACTCACACCTGGCCTGGCAGCTCAATCATCCTGTAATACTTGCCCAGTTATTTGGCTATGGATTACAGAATCAAGTAATATCTTAATTCAGGAAAGACATCAGCCTATAATTTGCATGCGGTTGAATAACGGCTACTTTTGCAATACTTATTTAGAAATGTGCAGCACGGGATCGTTTTTAGATCCGCACAGTTGAAGGCCAGAGCTGGGGGGTTCCTCCCCCCCACCCCAACCCGAAACCGCCATTAAAACCTGTCTGCGTCAGGGCTTAATTCAAATCCTCTTTGTGGAGATTCAGTATCTGGGGCCCCAGATTGTTGCGGGAGCCGCGGCTGATATATGGAGCTATCACGCAGGGAGGGGGGCAACCGCCCCCCCTCCTAGAGAAGGCCCTGTGATGAATGGCCGCAGTGCAGCCCACTCAGTGCATCCCTGTTTTGCGGAGCTGAGCGCCGGGGGTTCTGGGTTTCGGCTCGTTAGACAGATAAACAGACGGGCGGGAGTGGCGGGCGTGCCCACGCCCCACCACCCGGGCGCTGGACACGCCACGCCTCGGCCCTCGGGTGGGACGGGGGCTTCTGCGACCCGCCGTGGCTATCCCACGCTCCTCTGCTTTCTCTGGAGCCACCACGGAGCGCAGACCTAACCAGAGCAGCGCTATTTGTGGCTTTCCTGTTTGGAGTACGGTATGGAATAACATGTACGATTTTCCCCTCATTTTCTCTGTTCTCTGAACTGACACAATACGGGCAATTTTACAGCGTTCGGTCCAAATTGCAGTTTAAGGTCAGCCTTAAAGTGGGCCTGAAGCCAAATGGACCACCGGTAATAACACAACCTGTGTGGGGAATGGACTGCAGAGGCTGTAATAGCGCGTCTGTTCCGGAGATGTGAATGGAAAGGCCGTATGCCCCCCCCCCCCTCTCTCTCTAATGTGTCTTAATGGCGTGCGGGCAGAACGCGGGCGGATCACGTGACCCGTGCGGGGGAGCCTGGCGCTCGGCGGTGCGAAGGCTCCTCATTAGACGCGCGGATGGGGGGGGGGGGGTCTGCAGGCGGCCAGCCGGCGCGTCTCAGCCGCGGAGCCGCCGTGGGCGTGTCAGCGCCTCGTAAATACCGGCCGGCCAATGGCCTGATGACCCGAGATAAGCTCTGATGAACTCTGACCTTTTCCCAGTGACACCGCCTGCCCACCCACCCACCCACGGTGGACGAGGACCCCGCCCTGCGAAAACACACCCACACCAGGGCGCTTATCAGACATGACCTTTACATGTGTGTTTGTGCAGGGGGTGCGTGTGCATGAGTCAGTCAGCATGCTTGTGTGTGTGTATGTGTGTGTCTGAGAGAGAGAGAGACTAGGAGAGAGTGTACGTGTGCATGTGAGAGCTCTGTGTGTGTGTGTGTTTGTGTCAGAGAGGGAGAGAGGGAGACAGTGTACGTGTGTGTGTGTGTGTGTGTGAGAGAGAGAGAGAGAGAGAGAGGGAGTGTACATGTGAGAGCTGCTGTGTGTGTGCGTGTGTGTGTGTGTGTGTGTGTGTGTGTGTGTGTGAGAGTGTGTGTGTTTGTGTCTGAGAGAGGGAGAGAGAGACTAGGAGAGAGTGTACATGTGAGAGCTGCTGTGTGTGTGTGTGTGTGTGTGTGTGTGTGTGTTTGTGTCTGAGAGAGGGAGAGAGGGAGAGAGAGAGACTGAGTGTACGTGTGTGTGTGTGAGAGGGAGAGAGAGAGTCAGTTTGGGGTCAGCTCGTGGGTGATCTCAGCTCAGGCTCACACCCCCCAGCACCAGTAAAGCTGATAATTAGCGACATGAGTCACTCGACGACAGTTCAATTACAGCCTCTGACCCCCCAGGGTTAATTTCATCAGCCCCCCCCACCCCTCACTCCCTGTGGCATTACTGCACTCCCAGCTCCCAGCCTGCCACAAGGTCAGGTGTCTGCTGCCTGTCCTGTTGGATTGGATTCTGCTCCCCCACAATGCACTTCCCGAGGGCTGACTGCTTTACGGTGTGCTGATGTACGGCGGTGGCCCTGGGGGGGGCACACAGTGTCTGCGCCGTACGCCCTGTGATGTCCTTCTGTCCCTCCCATTGGCTGGGGCCTGGGGCTGGGGCTGGGGCTGGGGCTGGGTCAGGCTGGGTCTGCTGGAGCACATTATTCCTGTAGCGCTGCGTCAGCCGCTAATGTCGCCGCTGGTGCGCCAGTGGGCCAGTAAGGATGTAGGTCTCTGCTGAGATCCTCCTGCTGAATCTGTGCCTTCTCGCTGTAACACGCTGCTCAGCCACACGTTTGGTGTGTTCTCATTTTTCTTTTTCTGGTGGTGGTGTTTCAAGTCTCCATAACAACACACGCAAAAAATAACAAATGAGCTACCTGCACTGCTGCTCATTAGCATTGTGGTTAATTCCGGAGCTGTTACTAGGCAGATTGCGTTCTCTCTCCCCCTTCTGCCTCTCTACCTTTCCCTCTCAATCTCTCTCTTGCTCTACCTTTCCTTCAGCCTCTTGCCCTTTTCCTTTCTCTATCTCTTCATCTCTCTATCACTCCCCCTTTGCCTCACTCTTTCCCGTCTCTCTCTCTCTCAGACTTTTTCCCCCACTCAGATGAGTGTCTGTCACTTCAAACTCAGAGCCTGTGGTGTGGACCTCAGTGTCCTTCTGTGAATCAGTGCAGGGGCCAGATAGGGGGCAGACAGGGGTGCTTTTCCATAGCAGAGGTTCCTGTGTTTTTAGGGAAGAATTGTGGAAAATGATGCTGCCGTGGTAACTGCAGGTACAGCCGCTCTTCATCTTCCTCACCACTGCCGGGTTCAGGTGCTCGTGCGGCAGTAGCCTCTGCTCCAGGCTCACAGGGACTCTGTGCTGCTCCACACCCACTGACTCTCTGCGTGATTAAGAGCTAATATTTGCTGGGTGATATTGCTTCCTGAGCTGGATCCACATGGGATTAACACTCATCGGTGCTATTAAAAGCAGTCCATCTTGTGTGTGTGTCTGTGTGTGTGTCTGTGTGTGTGTGTGAGAGTGAGAGTGAGAGACTGAATGGTGCCGCCTGTTGGTGATTTGTGACAGTGCAGTCTCCTTCCAGGGCATCTTGAGCTGTAGTGTATCACACTTGGTACAGGTACAGAGGTGCATTGCATTTCAAGTGTGCGATCCCTAGAGCAAGTGTGGGGAAAAAAGGGATTTAAAGATACTTTCTATTAATAGTGCCCATTGTCATTATTAGAGCTTGGTTCTGTAAAATACTGTCACTGTCTCAGCCTCACAGAGAGTAGTCCTCCTCCAGCTCTTTGTCCTGTGCCACTCAGTGAGTTTCAGCTCCAGGGTGATGGATGTGTCTCTTACTCACTCCACTCTGGGACCTTGGAGAACCTCAGTGCTCCCCCCCCCCCCCCCCCCCCAAAACCTGGAAAATCACTTCTTTTTTTAAACTTTTTTTTTTGGTTGTAATCTGAAAAGGTGTGATTTACACAGCTGGTATTTGCGGAGAGCTCGGTGTGTTATTCTTCGTCTTTGTCTCCGGGAAATCAAACGGGTTTACCTTGGCGCGTTGCCACGGCGAGGCGGGTTCGCGCCGGGCGGCACAATCGGTCCATTGACACGCTCCGGCTTTACCTGTTCACCCACACCCCCCACACCCCCTCCGCCCTCAGGGGAAATACATGTTGGCCTTGGGGGGGGGGGGGGGGATTGTGCAGCCTGTTTCCACATGTTTATTTTTCGCTGAGGTGTCAGCGCTGACTGATCGCTTCCATTCACCCTTATCTGGGATCTCTGCGAGAGAAACAAACAGGCCGAGAAAGTGAAGTGCATTGTGTGCACCCCCCCCCCCGTCCCGTCCTCCGTGAGTGTGAGCGTGTGCGGGGCTCCCCCCCCGAGGAGGTGCGTCCCGCACATCTGCAGCTTGTTTGGGTGTAGGAAGCGGGATCGGGGTCGGTTTCTTTTTTTTGTGTTAAAAAGCTGCCTGGGAGCTGTTGATCCTAGCCTTCCTGTTCTCAGTCATAAATCGCCTCTGAGGCCAGGGGTGCAGTAAATCAGCTCTGTCCTCAAACGGCGTCACGCGCTGTTCCTCTTCAGGCTGGCCTTAATTACGGGGGGAGCGGGACTCGCCTGTCGGGGGCGGTCTAAACGCGCGCTCTCGGCTGGGGGGAAGGTCTCATTAGAGATGGGCTGCAGTGTAGCACAATGGGTAAGGAGCTGGCCTTGTAACCTGAAGGTCACAGGTTCGATTCCCCGGCAAGACACTGCCGTTGTGCCCTTTGAGCAAGGGTACTTAACCTGACTTGCTTCATTTTATATATCCAGCTGTATAAATGGATGCAATGTGAATGCTATGTACAAATGTTGTGTGAGTCGCTCTGTAATGTAATGCCTTTGGCGGTGGATGCAACACGCACACGTGCACCCCCCGCCTGTGCGTGTACGCAGTTTCGCTCGCGTCCAGGTGGCTGGTAAAAAAAGAGCAGGCGGTTTTTTTGTTTTTTTGGGGGGTTTTTTTTGCGATGGGAGTGATTTAGGGCTGCCTGCCAAGAGCTGCCTGTCTGTCAGCAGACTCTGCCACTCGCTGCTCTGCGCTGAACGGTGCGCTGGGACGTTTATCTACCTGGATCTTCATCGCCCCACATTCTCAACGGCAGCCTGCGTAAATCACCCCGACTTCACAAAATCAAATCACCTCCAGCTAATAAACTGACTGCAATTTTCGGGTTAAATCGGAAAAGCTTATGGTGATAATGGGAAAGTAATGGAAATTTAAGGAAGGCAACATCAAGTCCTGTTTTTTTTATTTTTGTATTGTTAGAACAAATGCAGCTCTTTTTCTGCTGAACATTCTTGTGTGCGTTGTTGTTCGTTTACTGGATATTTATAAATCATAGCAGCATATGCCTGTGCTTTCTGTCACTGTTCTGTCTGTCTGTTAAATCCACAGCCTCAAGGAGTCTCATTGCTAAAGGAGAATCCAGTTACCATGGAAAATCCTTCATTTATTCGGTCAGTTATGTGCTGCACTGCAGTGAATTGGACTAATTCATGACTTACTGTAAATGATATATTAAGTGAACCATTACAAGTCTGAGATGAGGCGAGAGTGAGGTTTAGGGTTTTTTTTAGCTGAAGTCTCGCCCTGGTACGGTTTGTGCTGGCCTGGCTGTGTTGCTGGGCTCTGTGGTGCAGGCCCTGCTCTCTCTCAGGTGGCCTGTTTGGAGTGCTTTTGCAGTGGGCCGTATCGGCACCGGGGTGCATCGGGGGGGGGGGGCAGGGGTGTTATCAGTTCATTCCTTTCTCTCTGTTTGCACTCCCTCCATCTTTTGTGGCCGTGTGGTTTGGAGGGGGGTAGGGGGGGCGGGGGGGGGGGAGGCAGGATTATAGTGTTTGATTTCCAGCCCCAGGTCTTTTTCTGCCTTTTGCGGACCTGAGACTGGCTTGTTCCAGGAGACCCAATCAGACGGGCAGGAGGGGGGCGATGGGGCGGGGCCTATGGGCACATAAAGGGCGTTTCCTGTTAGTGGAACCCAGGGAGCGGGGTTAAGTGCTCGCAACCCCCTGGGTCTCATTGCGCTGCCGTGCGCTCAGTTCAGCTCTACATCGTCCCCCGGGGGGAAAGACAGGGGGAGGGGGTCCAGTCCATTGAAGCAAATTATTAAGTTCCTATAGTCATTTATGTCAGCAGTGTTACTTGATTTAAATACAGTTCAGTTCCTAAACAAAAGTTCCTATAAATAAAACATAAGATGCAGATTGTTTTATGTCCTTTGCACGATCCTCGTACAGCATCCTCTACATTCTAGTCACATGTCTGTGGTCTCGCACCTCAAAGGGTTCATTTGGAATGGAGGGCTCCTCCACTGATACAAACCTGTCGCCTGTTCAAAGTTCATTTCTTGGCGGTTCCACTTCGCCGAACAGATATCCCAACCCACCCCCCGGCCGCCCGCCCGCCCCTGGAATTGAAAAGTCTCCCTCACTCCGCTGTCCCTTCCGTCTCCTTGGAATACAAAGCCTAATTTCCTGATGGGATTCCGCCCGCAATAATGCTCATAAGCCAGATAATCCAGATTTGTTGATATTAAAGCCTCATAATATTTGAGCGCCATTATGTTTTTTTTTTTTCTAATGATTTCTTTAATTTTATTATGCCTGTCTTGCTTACTCTGCCTTGCACAGAGGAGGAATTGACCACAAGGGGGAGTGGTAGAGAGTGGACTCTGCCTCGTGGGTACGTCCTGTTCTGGCACAGTTGTGTTTCGGTGCGTCTTCAGTGGAGTTTTGAGCAGAACATTTTCAAATAAAAACAGACAGAGGAGCAGCCCAGTGACCTGTCGCACCATCCTGATTGGTTGTCCTCAGTATGCCCCGCCCCCAGTGACCTGAGGCCGTGTTTGATTCTGCAGTGGTAGATACTTCATTTTAGTTGCTCCTCAGCTCCCATATAAACAGACAGAGCGCTGAGCTCCGTCTCTGTCAGAATGCGTCGACCCCGCAGCCATTACATAAGAGAAACCACCAGCCCAGCTCCCACGGGAAGTGAAAGGGGTGTCTTACGAACGCGGCGTCTGAAAGCGTGTAATTTCGCTGTCCCCGGTTTGCGTTGCCATCCTTATTTCGCTGTAGTCGGGAGGAAAGAGGATTCCCCGAATTAGAAAAGAGACAAGAAGAGAGAGGTAATTGCCGTACCGATGCATGGCGTCTTTGTGCTTCTGATCCCCTGGAGCTGGTAATTCACACGTTTTATTTATTTATTTCTTCTTAATGCTTGTGAGGGGCGGAGGCTCCTGCAGGATACCCTCACAAAGCTCTCCGGGGCTCATTTTCAGCACGATCGGCCCCTGTGATTTCGGAAGCGGTTTTGGCCCCAACGTAGGCGTCTCTATCACCGAGCTCATCAGGAGAGCTTTTCAGGGGTTTTTTTTGTGAATGATTTGAGTCAGAACTACAGTAAGACTCCCGCCCAGAGGGAGAGGGCCTTGCATGCTTTTAGTGTCACATGCTACAGGGGCTGTGCTTTGATTGGCCCAGAGAGATGACCAAACCCCGCTCCCTAGACGCTCCCTTGAGCAAGGGGCCCTTAGCGTACGCCGTGTTAGCGAGCCAGCGGCGGGAGGCCATGATGGATGTGCCCAGGCCCACTCTGCGCTTCTCCCGCCGGTATGAATGCTCGGCCCTGGCACACCGCTGTGCGCGTTGTGTAACACACTCTCTCCCCCTGATGAGGGGAGGAACCCCGGCCTTCTCCTCCTGTAGTGTTTACTCACTCCTCATCTTCCTCCTCCTCCTCGTCCTCCTGCAGACAGCACTGACTCGCTGGACTCTCATCCACATTACCCATGGTCCTGAGCTTTATACAGCATTCATGCAACTGGCTGTCTTATCTGTCTGCCTGTCTGCCTGCCTGCCTGTCAGTCTAGGAAGCTTGGGCCTGTACCAGGGGTCTGTTCTGCATGTGGGGAGTTTGGGGGAAGACACAGAGCAGAGCAGCTGATTAGACCATAATCCCAAAACCCTTTCCAGACCCTGCACCAGCCACTCTGATTGATTTGTGCTGGCAGCCCCAGCCCCCCTGTCCCATCCCGTCCTGCCAGCTGGGGCGGTCCGAGGGAGGGGGTAGGGGGGTGTGCAACAGGGATGCGCAGCTATGTGAATCTGGCAGGCGATTGGCTAATCTGGGTGAAATGTGCAGGCGATTATTTGCACTGGCGTTCTTTCGGTGGGTGGCTGCAAGGTTCTGCAGTCCAGCGTCTACCCCCACCCCCCCCCACCATCCTTGGACATGGTCCATAGTTATAACTGAACAGCACTGCTCCTCCTAGCCTTGTTCTTCTGTATCACAGGGGATCTCTTAAAAAATGTAATGTGTTATTAATTGTGACGTTACATGGCACCGTGTCTCCGTAGCGACGGGGGAACTGAGGACCCCACAGCCGAGCGACTCAGAGTAATTATATGCAGCATCAGCTGTGTTGTGCAACCGGGATAAACAGGGCAGCTTTGATGTCCGCTCGTTTCTTAGAAGAATGTCAGCAGTCGGTAAAAATACCGTCTGTTTTTCATGAAGTGACGGCTAACAAATCAGCGTTGTGTAAACGCTGTTGGGATGACGGAAGGACATCACAGAACGGCTTAAGATCATCAGGATTTTTTTCTTTTTTTTGGGCAGAAATCGAAAAGTTTTAATGTGCAGCTGTGCCGAGCAACATCTTGAACAGTTTTCTTATTTTTCTTTCCGCAACATTCCCCTACACACACACACACACACTTACATGCACACACGCACCTGTACGTACCCAGCGTCTATCCCATAATGCCCCAGTGACCGGTGAGGGGTGGGGTGCTAGAGGGGTTAGTGCAAATGGCTGTCCAGCTCAGGGAGAGACCTCTGCCCTTATTCCTTCTTCCTAAACATAAATACCCCCCCAGATTTGAGAAGCCCTATATACCAATGAAAACACCTCTTAGCTACTCCAGGTGTCTCGTTTTTTGGTTTTTTTTTTAAAGACCACAGTTGACTGAAAGTCTAAATGTTTTTAACCAGCTCCCCTGTTTTGTGGTTTTTTATATGCCCAGCATACTTAAGCAGGGATATTTGAAGAAGCCACAATCTCCCCTCACTCCCTAGCCCCCCTCCCCAGCCCCCCAGGAAGACGGGACGTTAAATGTGAAATTAGCTTGCGTTCGTGGATGCTGACTCACCCCCAGGCCCCGCCCCCTGGCTGTGATTGGGTGACGCGGGCCGGACAGTGCGCTCTGGCTGTGCCGGCTCTTTAACGTGCTCCGTGTGCCTGATGAATGACGAATGGCGCTCCGCGGTCAGGGACGGGAATGTTCCGGAAAGACGCCTCGCGCCGGTGGTCTCTTTCTTCTGGACCCCCACAGAGGTGTCCGTTTTCCCCATACTGGTGGTCTCCATAAATAATACACCCCCCCCCCCCGAAAGCTGTGCTTGGGTGACTCTCGCGGCACCCTCTGTTTAACAGCGTTAATATTTCCTTTGGGTTTCGCGTGTGTGGCCACAGTTACCCAACCCCTCGGGTTCGGGGTCCTGTGTGTCTGTAACATGGTGACTGGGCCGCTGGGGAGGACAGAGCAGGCGCTGTCCTGGGACTCGAGCACTTCTCTACTCATGTCTGCGTACTCACTCAGTTCTGAGCAGAATTCTGAACGTTTTTTTTACAGGTACCAGTCGCAGCGTAGGGGTTTTTCCAGTGTTGAGTGGTGAGGAGATTTGTTGAGGCCTCTGTTTTGTGTGTTTTCACTCTGGATGTAAGTTGATTTCGGACACTGGTGAACCAGACAAATGGTATTGACCATTTAAACTAAAGCACTGCCACTATATTGCTGTTTTTCCATTGCCTAATTAATTTCAGGCAGTGCACAGGCCAGTGTAAACCTGCCGCAGTGCCGTGCCCCGATTGGCTGTTTGTGTGCTGTGTAAAGTGCGTTTCTCCAGCTTGTGCATGAACTGACAGTGTGTGTCTGGAGCACGGCGGTGTTGCTGGGCAGCGTTGTCCTGTGCAGACGTGTTTTTCTGAGAAACAGGGATTATAGAGCGGATAGTTTGTGCGCCACACTGCATTAATATCACAAGTATTTCGTGTGGAACCTCATCGTAAACAGACTTGTTCTTTGACTGTTTATAATGGGTCAATTGACTGTTTAAAATGATTGAAGAGCACATGATTGGATGAGTCCAGGGAAGTATGTAAACAAGTGAAGAGCATGTAATTGGATGAATCGGTGGGGATGTAAGGAAATGACTAATGAGCGTGTGATTGGATCAATCAGGGCTAAATATGCAAATGAGCTCAGAGCACATGTTTTGATTGCCATCCTGATCCCCGAGGATGGGAAATCACGACCTGGTCACATGACGGGGGGGGGGGGGGGGCGATAAAACTATCCAGCCCTGGCCTGACGGCACTTCTCTCTCAGCCCGTCTGTGTGGGAAGCCTGCGCTGCAGCTGGCGGCCATTTTGGGTCTGAGCCAGACCGTCTCTGGCGCGCAGGTGCTGGTGCTTCCTCAGGAGAGGGTTCTGCGGATCAGCCTCTGCCAATGA
Organism: Anguilla rostrata; assembly: GCF_018555375.3. Taxonomy (NCBI): domain Eukaryota; kingdom Metazoa; phylum Chordata; class Actinopteri; order Anguilliformes; family Anguillidae; genus Anguilla; species Anguilla rostrata. The sequence goes on along the minus strand of NC_057951.1, from coordinate 10,204,323 downwards.
TCAGAGGGCTTTGAGATGTTGCAATGATTTGAGCCAGAGGCGCGGGTTTAAAAAAACCATAAGGCCGTGTTCACTGTAATCGGACCAGCATGATGTGACATGATTGAGAGAGGGGGGTGTTCTGTGCATGTGTGTTTGTGCGTTCATGTCGTCTGCGCGCATGCGTGTGTGTTTGCAGGCAGTTTAGCCAGCACTTTTGTTTGTGCCCGGTCTGTTTTTTTTGTTTTTGCCAGCGCCCAGTGTGGTCTTATAATAAATTTTTTTTTTTTTACGGTTTCCTGTAGAAGGTCGGAGTTTTCTTTGAGGGCATCTCTGCCCGGCCCTGCCAAAGCCACGACAGATGCGCTCGCTCCCCGCCGCCTGCTTTTGTTCCTCGTTGCCGGGCTGGCAGCCGCCGGTGTTGCAGTGCTGGACCGCGGTGAGGCTGCTCTTTCTGCTGCCAGGCTCGGTGTTCACCTACCCCACCCCCAGCCCCCCCCGAGGCTCCCTGCAACAGTCCTCTCTCTCTCGCTTTGGATTGGCTGTGAGTGCTTGTTTGGAGAACTGTGTCTGTGAGAGAACCAGTGGATAAAACACCCTTAACTCCAGACATACCATCAACAGAACATTCACAAAAACCAGATAAACCTTTTCTTAAGCCATCCTGCTAGTTTCCTACTTGCACCATAACGTACACAAGTATTTAATTCTTATACTTAGGCTTAAAATCTTATTTCTGTTGCTTACTGTGCTAAATAAGACAAATGTTGCCAATGAGGTTTGACAGTTTGACTCATTTCATGATTTGCCAATGGGGGTGAAGCAAACAGAAGCTTTAAATAAAAAACAAAGCAAACATTTTCAACCCGAGAGAAAGAGAATAAGATGTTGAGTCTCAGTCCGAGGCTTTTGGGCTCCATTGCAGTGGGCCGCGGGCCGTTTGCAGAGGCTGCAGTTCCCTGTGAAGGGGCCGCGGGGTTTTGGAGACGCCGCCGCGGGGAGAGTTCAGCGGGTTCGGCCCCGCGCCTCGCCTCGCCGCGCTTGGCTCCGCGCCCAGTTTGTTGTGGGAAGCGTTTATTTCTCTCCTCTCCTCTCCTCTCCTCCGCGCTGCGAGCGACTGTAGAGCGGCTCCCCGGGTCGGTCCGGAGACAGGACGCCGCAGCGGTGCGGGTTTTCGGGTCTGTGACGTGACCTTGTACGGTGGCGTTCCGCCTGTGTGTGTTTTTCCGCTGCTGGGCTCGTCTTGTTTGCTCGCCCCCCCTTCGGTCCCGTGTGTTCAGAGGAGAGAATCACAACACCGTTTTTGGAGGATCGCCTTCGTTAGGGCATTCCAGAGGCTGGCATGGCCTGGAGAACGTACTGACCCTGCCGCAGCACGGCTGTGCTGGGGGTTTGAGTGATTAAAAAGATTTTACTCTTCACTCTGAAGATCAGGCATTGAGTTTGATTTTGGAAAACTGTAAATGTGGACCAACAGGCAACGCCTCAGAACGCCTGTTTTTTGTTGCTTGTTATTTTTTTTGTTTTTTTGCGCGTACAGTTTGTTTTGGCAGAGCATGTGTTTCCATTTTACAGTGAAAGTTCCCTCCCTGGGCGAAAGCCTGTTTTTTCCCCTCCCAGTCTTTTAAATGTCATTCCAGTGCACGCCCAGATGGGAGATCAAATTTGACAGGGTGTGTTGGAGAAACACCTGCCCCCTGCTACGCACTGAACCCCCCCCCCCCCCCCCCAATGTGTAGCCCCTCAGCAGCCCCCCTCCCTACTGCCATGACGACGCTGTTCTCATACACTCCTACCCGTGATGTCATTCGCCTCACAGAAAGGGAGTTTTGGGCAGGCTATTTCTGGCCTTGTTTGTGTTGATGGTTAATGATTTCCTTTAGAGGACAATAGCAATAACATCCTTCAGAGATGTTGACATGGCCTTCCGGTGTGTTTATAAAGTGATTATATACTTGCTCATTGCATGCTTTTGTCTCACAAAGGTACAAACAGTGTGCTGCGGTCGTTCACTTTTGTTTTGGGTTGCCTTTTCTGAAATGGGAAAGACGTGATTGCCAACTGGCAGACAGACAGATGGACACACAGACACAGACAGGAACGCACACACGCGTGCATGCAAACACTCTCACACACTTTTACACACACACACACACCCTGCAGTGGCTACCCCAGTACCTCTGTGTGAGCCAGATTATCCTGAATCAGGTCAGCATCCACACAGAGAGAGAGAGAGAGAGAGAGCCTTCATGAACTCAGACTCTTGCCGGTTTTTTATTTTTATTATTAAGCCTTTCTGATTTCTCTCCCATGCACAGTTGTGCTGGATTAATGGCTCGCATGTGTGCGAGTGTCCAGGGCCATCAGCAGTAAGCTGGGAGTGTTGAGGAGCGGGGGGGCCCCCGGGGCTGCAGAGGGGGGGCCCCGCTGGCAGGGGATGAGAGCCCGAGCGTCTCCCGCGTCACTAAACACCCGCTAAAGCGCTGCAGACCGCCAAAAAAATGGCCGCTCCATCGGTCAGCTTTCATACAGCCCTGTTTATCCGCCAAAACGATGTTGTGTGGGACCTGTAGACCCCCATTAGGCTTCACTGTTCAACTGAACACATCTGGCCTGCTTTCCCCCCCCACAAACGCAAACAAACACCCCGCCACACTGTGATTGAGGAGCAGTATTATGTACAGATATATATATATATGGGGTGCGTGTCTATATAGGACTGTTCAAATATGCAAGCCACTCAGGGCTATGGACAAACCACAGGCTGGTGGCATTACTGGGGGGGTGTGGCAAAAAAGATCCCACATTGCCCTGTTTTCCAGGAAGGAAAGAAATCAGTCATCTGGCTTTAGATAATGCACTTTCTCTCATGTTACATTTGCTCTGATGTTGCGTGTTACGTTGCGCAGCCAAATTTGACTCATGTTAGAAGTGCCATCGGCTGTTGATTTGATCTGTTGTGCAAGTCATGGAAACACGATGACAGGGATTATAAAGAAATCTACAAATCCTCCGTCTGGAGAAAGCTTGATCAGAAATTATTGACCTTTCCGATTTAGAAAGCTTTATTACAGACCAAATTCTTACGGAGTGACTCTGTATATTCATCCGTTCTTCTTCCATGGAAAGATTGGGGGGGAAAAAAACCCCCTTAAAGATGAAACGGGATCACAGTATGAATGGGCTCTGAATCACAGCGGTTGTAATCAGTGGGTTTTTGTCTCTCGGTGATTAGGCCCTGCGGATGCTGGGCCGAGCGGTAGGTGAATCCCAGCTGCGGCTCTGGGAAGAGGCTCTTTTCCTAGAACACCCCGCGAGTGTGAAGCGTCAGGCTCTTGTTTCAGGAAGGTGCTAGCGCTTCGTTTCGGCTGCGAGGGCGTTCGGGCACGGCGGGTCTGTTAACGCAGCCTGTGTAGCCGGCCCATTCACAGTGCGTTTAGAGTTTAGCAGACGCTGCTCTCCAGAGCTAACTCGCGCAGCTTTAGTGTATTATATTTTTTTATCATACGCGCTGTTTAGACAGCTGGATATTTGCTGAGGCACTCGAGGTAGCGCACCTCGCTCAGGGGGGGGGGGGGGGTACGAAGGCAACCCCCGCCCCACCTGGAAATCGAATCTGCGGCGTCTGAGTCCATACTGTACGCCCCCCCCCCGCTCCTCTCCTCATTATCCCGAAAACAATGCAGGCGAGCCCAGGAGCTTCGGATGATGAGTACAGCAGATTCTGCATTGTTCTCCACCGGCTGTATTCAAGCCCCGTGCTCAACATCTCCAACCGAAAAATATCTGCAGTTTGTAATGTTACACAGCGCCTTGGGTCATTTGATATCTAATTAGTTCTCAGATTTGAATGTTGCCATGCATATCTATACTTCTCTAAGTATAGAACTACTTTAAGTATAAGTATATTACACGTGTGTGCGCAGTACATTTTTTGTTGTGTAATTGCATTCATATGAGTCACTGACTCGATGTCTTCCTCATGAAAGCACTGTGAGATTAGCCAGTACAAATAATAAGCGCAGTAAAAACACACAGTGAAGCCTCTGTGACGTGTTCATCATGAGACGGCGCTGAAAAGCGTGTGTGTCGCTGCCGTGGGCTCGTGGAGGATGAACGTGGGCCTCGCGGGGGGGCAGATATAATGCCTCCCCCAGGCCCCGCTCCTGGCCGTCCCGTCAGCTCCGATGAGAACATGTCAGCAGTCATTATGTTGACTGGCAGCCCTCCAAAAATTAGTTGGTTTTTTATTTTGCGTCCCAGTTTTGTTTTAGATGTGCGTTGCACAACATGCAATTTTCCTTTCACAACTCTCGTGTTTTTCCAACGGCGGCAGCCAGCGAGCACAAAAGACCGATTGTCCCGGCGTTTCCAGATATAATCGCAGCGATTCATATGAAAACGAACACACACACACACACACACACACACACACACACACACACACACACACACACACACACACACACACACACACACACACACACGTGTGCGCTGTATAATGCTCCACGGTTTGTGCGGTGTCCGTTCGGCTGTAGCGTACGCCTGGCTGGTTGCTGTGTGTGCTTGCTGTGAAGGCTTGTGGTGACAGCGCTCTTGATGAGATGCGCAGTGACAGCGTTTAATTGGTGCAGGGATGCACACTGAGGGGGAGGTGGCCGGCTGGCTTCAGAGTCTGGCCGTGTGTGTGGCTGCAATGCAATGCCTCTGAGAGGCTGTTACACGAGGGGGGGGGGGGGGGTGTCGGAGGGCCGGAGCCGATTTGGCGTGGGGCTCAGCGACCCCACTGCTTTGCCCGCTGTCCTGTCTGGCAGCTTGAGGAGCTTGTCACGCTCCACCTGCCCTCGCTCACTGCTCATCTTGCCCCCTGCAGTCTGAGGAAGTTGCCAGTAGCGCAGAGAGTGTCTGCGCAGTTGAGGTCTGCAGGGAGAGAGTGTCTGCGCAGTTGAGGTCTGCAGGGAGAGAGTGTCTGCGCAGATGAGGTCTGCAGGGGGAGCATGTCTGCGCAGTCGAGGTCTGCAGGGGAGCTGCTGGCAGAGTTTTTGTGCAGCAGCCCAGCAGACGGCTGAGGACACTGCGGTTAAGCGGGGATCCAGAAGCTCACGCACGTTAGATAATGCTGGGGGTTTGGCACATTCCTGCAGGACTGGGGGTGGGGGGTGGTCTGGGCAAAGTCTCTCCAGCGCAGTGTATTCCCTGGGCGGTGTCTGGACCGGTTTCAGCCCAACGCAGAGGCCAGTGCTGCTGAGCCGGACTGCGCGTGTGTGCACATCCTCTCAGACTCACACAGGGCTTATCAGCGCGCGCCATGCTGCAGGGTTCGTTACCCGCGCACTTATCTCCTCCGCCTCGGGGCCGCTAACGCGTTCCCACGCCGGGTGACCAGCGCCTGATACCGCAGCCATGAGGCGGGATTTGAGAGGGAGAGCAGTGTGTCTGCCGCTACGGGGGGGGGGGGAGGGAGGTGTGCAGGTTTGTGTGGAAGGTTTATGTATTAGCCAGGTTCAGGCAACTCAAACAAAGGGTCACCTCCTCATTTCAGGCCGGGAAGAGGAATCTCAGCTCTCTGTTCAGTCTGGCGGTGTGGGGAGTTTGCTCTCAGCTGAAACACGCGGAAGTTTGACCGAACGCAGCCTGCTTTGGCCCTCCGGTTCATTTCCGCATCGCAGTCAGAATGAGACTGCAGTCCATCGTTAGCCTCTCTCACAACACAACCCCTCTTCCATTCGCTGTTGAGCGTCTATGACCACATTAGTTTGGACAAATAAGTATCAGGTAATTGCTGTGCTGTGTTTGTTGTAACTGTTTTAATTGTCTCTGTTCTTGAATTCATTCATGGATAGCCTTCATTTTGATTGTAGGAAAAAATGAGCCAGGATGGGCTGAATGTCAGTTATGTTCAAAAGTCTTTGGATGGCATTCTGAGTGATTGCATTACAGGGTGGTGACCTTAAAAAACAGTAACAGTACAAAGGAATTAAAAAAAAAGCCCAGGCCAATGGGAGACTGGGGTGGGGCTACAGGGAGCTGTCAATCATTGACTTGTCTGGACAAATGTAAAGGATTTGCCCTGCCCAGCAAAAGACAGTGTTTTGTTCAAAATAGAAACAGGTGTCAGTGATAGTTGTAGCGGCGCCAATATTTTTTCTTCTTTGTTTTTCTTCTTTCTGAAGTCCCATCGTTTCGCACCCCCGTCGTTCTACGCTGTTCTATTCCGAGCTGTTGACGGTCTGCGGGGCCGTGTGAGACAGATAAGAGAAGAGGAAGCAGTGTTTCCTCAGCTCAGCGCCATCTCTCCCCGCTCCTGTCAGCGCTCGTCCGTGCGTCTGTGCCCCCCACTCTGGGCCCGGCCCGGGCCCAGGGATAAATTTAGCCCCTGCGCCAGGCACCAAACACCCCACACGTTCATCAGGTATAAATGGACTGCATTTATATAGCGCTTTTATCCAAAGCGCTTTACAATTGATGCATACAATTGAGGTATAAAAGGCTCTGCTCAGATGTGCTGCAGTCAAAGTGTGGATCATTGGTTCACGTGTGGAGCCGTATTTCGGGCACATCTATTGGGCACATGCTCCTCACAATGGAATCATTCAGCTTTGTCTCGGAGGGCTGAAAAATCTGAATGGCTTAGGACCCAGAATCAGTGCCTCACAGAGCGGTCTCTCAGAACAGTGTGAATAGGTGAACACAGAGACGCGCTGTGGAGCTCTAGCCCTGTACACGGCGTCTGCAGAGCGCATTAGGAGCGTCATGCAGCCGACGGGTCACCTGAGGCTGCGCTGCTGTGAGGGAGGAGTGGGTGCAGCTGCCTGCGTCTGTTACCCTCACCGGCTGCAGTCCCCCCCCCGATAACCCCTTCACCTCCCTGCTGCCTCCCCCAACACACTCAGAGACACACACACACACACACGTGCGCGCACATGCAAACATACACACACGCATGCATGCAGACACTCGCATGCGCACTCACGCACACACACAGTCCCCCACACTCACACAGTCACACACATACACGCACACACACAGTCCCCCACACTCACACAGTCACACACATACACGCACACACACAGTCCCCCACACTCACACAGTCACACACATACACGCACGCACGCGCGCGCGCGCACACACAAACATGCACACATAGTTAAACCCAATGGGGAGATGTAGGGAAATTTCTGTCCATAATCTATCCCACAGTGCATTGCAGCGAGGTCTGTATTTATGTCCCCACAGAGATGCAGGTTCCGCATCCACGGCATTACATAACCCTTGTTTCCCTGCTGCGCTGCCAATTTGTACAATTACAGTCTGTGGACAAAACCCTGCAAAGTGCTGTGATCACACAAAATGGATTCCCCTCCACAGATAATTGCAGCGAAAGCGTTCCCTCAAATCTCTGCATTTCAGCCATTAGTCTGGTGGGACATTGTTCTGCGGGGTGATTTGAGGCAGGGGGAGACGGGCGAGCCAGAGAACAGACACGGAGACGTATCGGGTTTCTGACCCGCTGGCTCCGCTCGGTGCTTCACACGCCACGGTAAACAACCCAGATGAAACGATCGAAATTGGAACGATCGCGGGGCAGACGGAAGCAAAAACACAAACTCGAGAGAGAGAGAGAGAGCACGTTGGAAGACGGCACTGAGAATCGAAAAAACAAAGCTCTCCCTCTTTTTAAAAAAAATTCTCTTTCAGAAGGAGAAAGGCGCCCGGGGGTCGTTGCTCTGGGCTCGGTGTGATTGCAGTGCAGATTACCCGTTGATTTGAGGAAGGAGAGCAAGCTTTGGGTGGCTTGGTTCACAGACGCCATGTTTTATTCATCGGGGGGGTCGGCCGTAACCCTGAGGAACAAGCGGCCTCGCCGCTCGAAGCTTTGATTGGGCCGTTAGTTTTAATGTTGAAGTCAAGGACTGCATTAAAACGCAGCTTATTTTGTCTTTTTAATATTTAAAATTAATGATCTGGCTGAAATTCACACGCACAGAACAAAAGTGCTGCGTTAAGATTCTTCAGTGTGAACGGCGGACGATCACCATGGCGACCAGGTCCGCATTTTGGAAAAGCACTGAGATGAGGTCCTCCCTTGTAGTACACCCCGTACCTCTGCGAAAAATTAGATTTTTCACCTTTTTTCTGCAGTTAAACTTATAAGCCAAGGACAAGAGGGTCCTTTTATCCCTCTAAAACATTTTATACAAAAAAAATATGTATTTTTGGAAACGCGTTACTCTATAAATATTAGTCCTGGGGAATAACGGTCATACTGATTGGAATGAGGAGATCATGCCAGGTTACACACAGACCAACACCTCCTCTTTGTTGTCGTACATGTATTAATGGGGGGAATATAGAAAAGGAACACAAACTCGATTCCTTTTCTATATTTGGATTCACAGCGCTGCCAGGAGGCCCGCGTGTTTTAATGCGTTCTGTATGAAGAGCACAGCCTGGAGAGAGGGAATTGAGGGGATTGGCTTTCACCCTGGAGCCCCCCAGGGGCGTCCCGAGCTCCGGCCTGCCTGAATCCCCCGTGGCGGCCATTTTCATACGTCTGTTCTGTTGGACCTGAATACGGCGCCTTGTCTCTGACTGTCTAACGTGGGGGAAAGGTTACTGTCACACTCCAGTGTTGCTCTGCTCTCCAGTCTGTTGTTAAAAGGCCTCGTCATGGTAACCCGGAACCTGCTCTTAATCCTTTGAAGAGCAGGTTTTTTGGAATCTTTGCTGCTGTTCAAAATTCAAACTCCACTGCTTTCAGTTACCAGAAATGATTGTTACATCAGCACTAGAATGTTCAGTTAGCACCATTCTAATCCCTTTATCTATATCTCCTCCACCTTTGCTACACCCTCCAGTATGGTGACAAGGCTTAAAGTACCAGCTGTCCCCCCCCACCACTGACCACTGCAAACCAGCTCAAACCCCAGATGACGTGACTAATGACACCCTGTTAAGGGCTCTTCTCTCTGGCGTGTGGGTGAGGCCCGTGGCGTGCAGCCTGTGGGCTCATCGCTGGTCCGGGGTTGAGCCGGGCAGGCTGTGGGTTCCCCCGTAATCAGCGTGACACAACGCGCTGACATAACTCAGCCGTCTGATGTCACTTTTCAGACGTCTCCCGACGCCTCTTTTCCCCGCGCGGGGCGAGTTACGTAACCGCATTACGGCACCTCTGTGCCGAGCGACGGGCGCGGAGCACGCCCCTGGAGCCCCGCCCCTCCGTTGCGTTTCGTAACGCCTGGGCGAGGAGGGCTCATTTTCGGATAATGCCTCTGTAAGCCCGGAGCGGGGGAAGGGGGAACTTTGGGCCGTCTGGGTCCTTAGGCTCCTGTAAGCGCCGAGCGTGATCCAGGCCTCGTGTCCTGCCCCGTGGTGACCTGCCCGCACAGGACCGTTTCCGTGGTGACCTGCCCGCGCAGGACCGTTTCACTCTTACATAACGCCGTGTCAAAACAGGCTGGGGGTGCCTGGGAGAGGAACCGCAGGCCCCCCCTCTCTCCTCCTCCGCCCCTCTGATTTTCAGCCCCGTGAGGAGGTAGGAGCAGAGCAGTTGGGGTTTAGGACACTTGGGTTTTAGATAACACTCCTCCACACACACACTGCACACGTGTTCTGAGTGTCCTCCTGTACCAGCCGAGCAATTTAACCTTTTCTTTTTTTAACAGAGAAGCCACAGTCAAGCTGATCTGTCATTTCAGCCTAATTCCTGTCCTGGTGGGGGGTGGTTGGGGGGGGGGGGGGGGCGGAGCCATGGAAAGCGTGCGACTGCAGGAGAGCAGCTGTGGTGTGCGGCAGATGTGCGGTGCTGTGGGCAGCGCGGCAGAGCTTTAATCATCTGACCGCCAGATGAGCTCAGTACGATAGCCGCGCAGCGCAGAGCGCATTCCATCGAGAGACAAATAAGCGAACGAACGGTCCCGTCCGTTGTTGTTTTTTTAACGGCACGAAAAAAGAAAGCGGCCCGTTGAAAACGGCAGGGCCTCGGCCTTCGCACGAGTCCGTCCTGTTTTTATATCCCCACCCCCCGGCCTTCAGATTACCCACAATGCCTCAGTACTGTAAATGCTGACTGTTCAAAAAAAAATGAAGTAAAGATTTGCATGCTGAAGGTCTGTGGGTGCGGCAGGGGGGTGGGGGGTGTGCTGGGCGCCCGGGGCCTCCGAAACCTCCGTCAGCACCCCTCCAGCGCTGCGGCCTGTCCGCACGTCCGGCCCTAAGTACCCGTTATCGCCGCAGTGAGCGTCCTGGGGCCCGCGCTTCTGCACGCACGCGACGGAGCACCGCTGCCCCCCTGCCTCCCCACCCCAAACCCCCAACCCCCCACCCCCCTCCTCCCTGCCACCCCACCGCCCAGCCAACCCACAGTCAGGCTCGCTGCCACCGAGCTCAGATTAAGGGGGCGGGGGTTGGTGAGCAGCACCGGGGGCCGCTACGCAGATCCAGTCACCGCTTGCGTCCGAAAACCCTTCGCTCGTCCTGCGCCGTCATCCATCTTGTTTGAGGTTTTAAGTGTACCTTATTATTTTCCCTATTTATTTACTTATTTATTTATTTATTAACCTCGTTTGCGTTTGGCTACAGGGGAAAGGCCATCTGCGATGCATTTACAGGCTTGAGGTGGTTTCAACAAAATGTCGTCGCCTCATTCTCCCGACCTTGAGCTCTCTGCATTCAGCCGTGTCCAGACAGCTTGTTGCGCTTTTCAATCGAATGCTTTTTTTTTTTGTTGTTGTTGCCGTTTTGTCTTTTTTCGTTCGTTTATTTGTTTTTCGTTTTTTCACGCCGGAATTGTAATGTGACAATCCGTGTGCGAAGAGCTCAGGGAGTTGATGAAGTGCGCGTTGGCGGGCTGACGGGGAGGGACGTCTCTGTTTGTGCTAATTTCACGGTCGAGCGGGCAGAGACCGGTCTCGCTCCGAGCCGAGGAATCTCCCATGCTCCTCTGCTCTCTCAGCGCGCTCTGTTTACTAAAGGTAGTGTAAATACCAGCCTTAGTCCCTTTGCATGAATCTGTGTGATGGCAGAGGTCAAGTTGTTCTTTAAATTTCAGTTCATGCAGTACTGTGGTTTTTGAGAGGAACATGATTTTGGCTGCGCACAGGGTGATTTCAGATAGATATTTTCTGCGGTTGCATTTTTCATTTGCATTTCGCTGTCAGTCTCTCTCTGCCCTGGTAACGGTTTGGTGTTAATGAGCAAACCAGAGGAATGTGGCCCTGCGGTCACCAGCGGGGCCCCGTGGGGCTGGGAGGCTGGTGTTCCTCCCTCAGGTCTGAGATGTTTCTGCCCTCGGGCTGAAAACCCTGAGCCCAGTGTCACATGACCTCAGGCCGGTTTTGGGTGCCAGGCTAGAGCCATCTCCGTGGCCGCAATCGATTGGCCGCTAAAACTTCTACCGGGGTGGCTAAGCGACCGGTCGCGCTTTGGCGGAGTGAATGGGGCCAACGGTTCACGCAAGCTGATCGCGTCGTCGAGGGTACGTCTGCCGTGCCCCCCCCCCGCTCTGTCTCCCGCTGTCAGGGCTCGTAAGGCCACCGCGCTGACGGGCTGGTAATGATGCACCATAGCGGATGGACAGGAGCTCCATGACAATTAGCGGTCGCAATCAGTGCTTAAAAAAAACAAAAAAAAAAATCTTTGGTAAGCCAAGCTCAATTACAGGACTTGGTTTTTTTGAGTACTACGGTAAATATGCAGAGGTCATACAGGTCTTTGTGCTTCTGTCGCCTAGACTGTACAAGCTGCCCCGTTCTGTTCGGTTATCCTCAAGATTAAGTCATTCGCTCACTGCTGTCTAGACCTGGAGACAGGCTAATTGTCTGCGAGGCTCTAAAGCGGCGCTCGGACTGCCTGTCCTCACTCAGATTACCCAGATGTGCAGATAGCCGGGTCATCGAGGGGATCTCAGAAAGCTCAGATACACAGGCTGATAACAGTCCTGCACTTTTAAAAGCATCGCAGTTATCTGATTTACACACAGCACTCTCGCACTCTCACCCTGTTGCGTAGCAGCAACGCGATGACATTAGCGATTGTGTAGCATAGCGTAGCACAGGCTGGGAAGGTATTGGTGGGGGGTGGTGGTGTCGGCTGTGTGTTTTTGGGAGGGGGAAACCGCTTTTAGACTCATACATCCTTCAAGCTTTTGCATAGCAGCGAGGCGGCCAGCATTTTTGTCAAACGCTTGTCAAACTGTTTTTGAGGAGTCGAGCGTGGAGCAGGTACCCCCCTCAGGAGCTCAGGGACAGGAGCTCGCTGGGGCTCAGAGGAGGCGGGGCTTAGCGCTCTGGGGGGGGAGACGCTCTGTCACAGGGAAGTATTTACAAGGCGGGGGGTTGAATCGCGTGTGGAGTCTGGCGACACGACCGCCAGCTCGCTCGCTCACTCCCTCCCTCGCTCCCTCCCCATCTATGGAAGTGCGCTCTCTCTCTCTCTCTCTCTCTCTCGCCCGCCCTCCCGCCGTCTCTCCTCGGCCCTTTTATAGGCTTCTCCGTGCCCACCTGAGTGATGAAGCGTCGAGCCGCTCGTTAGCCGCCGCCGCCGCCGCACGCCAGATTAACTCCTGAGCGCTGTTTACCCCGCGGCCGCCAAGCCTAGCCCCGGGTCTCCCTCAACACCTTAATTGGGCACCCGGCGACTGTGTGTTCCAGTCCCCCACACCCCCCCGACTCGGCTCTCCCAGCGAAGGCTGTTAATGATGAATGAGCGCAGAGCGTGTGCCAGCCTTTCAGCACCTCCTGGGCTCCTCCTTAACGGGAACTCCTCATACCGCAGCTGAACATCAGCTCCTCCGCTGCTGTATTACTGGACAATAAAGACCAAGTAAAAACACATCAATTTCCCAATAGTGATCCCACCACCCACACACACACACATCCTTCTTTTTTTCTCTTTTTGGTCATTTCATTCTCCCCCGTTACATTTGCTTTCAAATTTAAGGCCCACTGTTTGGTGGTTAGATTGAATTGTGTGCTCTCAGTCAAACTTGCTTTTTATTCTGGCCATATGTGAAAATAAAACATAAAAAGGAGCAAAACAGCATTGAAAACTTATAGTAAGCTGGTGTTGGGTTTAAAATGGAGCTGAAGGAAGCAGAGTGTCATAGTGTGCCCATTACTAATGCAAAACAGCGGAGCCCTGACAGACCCAGCCAGGCCTGAGGAGTGGAGACCCAGGATGGCGTGCGTCTGCGAGCGAGGTGAGAGGCGGGTTAGCTTGCCAATCCCAACACCGCTCTGGGTTCGAATCAGGCGCCCGGGCCGGCCCTCCCTCTGCCAAACACAATAAGGCTTTACTTAAGAGGTCTAACTCCCTGCGTGTACGGCTTAATTCTTTAAGAGTTAAACCAACATTTTCAAATCAGATCTCCGCTCTGCTTAAAGTATTATGCTCAGGCAGCAGGCCAGCGACACAGAATTGGATGTTATTGGCTGGGTGGCAAAGCAGCTTTGGCCCATGTTCCTTTTGTGTGTTCTTCATTTGACGTCCTTGTGTAGGAAAAATAAATACACGGTCTTAGAATAAATGAAAAAAATGTTTTAAACCCATCGCGTGCAGCGTGGATTTTTAGATATGTTGTCATTTTGTTTCGTACAAGAGGGGTAAGGAGCTGGTCTTGGAACCTAAAGGTCACCGGTTCGATTCCCAGGTAGGACACTGCCGTTGTGCCCTTGAGCAAGGTGCTTAACCTGCACTGCTTCAGTACATATCCAGCTGTATAAATGGATGCAGTGTAAACGCTGTGTAAAAAGCTGTGCGAGTCGCTCTAAACGCCTGTAATGTAATGTGTGGCCGTGAGGTGTGCGGGAGCCTTTTCTGATTGGGTGGCACCGGTTGATTGACAGGCTCTTGAACGCGAGCCCAGAGCGTGAGGGCCTCGCCGTGGCCTGTGAGAGAGCGTTTTGGCCGGGGGCGCTGGGTTTGGGTTTGGGTTTGAGTGAACGCCAGCTCTCCCTGAAACCTCTGGAGAAGGTTTCGGGGGAGATCGATATGGCCTTTTATAGGCCTGCTGCAGACGCGCTGTCGGGGCGATGCGAGGCTCTCTCTCTCTCTCCCGCTCCCGCTCCTGTTGTTTTTCAAACCCAGGCAACGCGTCGCTCGGCTCGCCTTCTCTCTGCCTTCTCGCCCGCTTTCTCATTTCCTTTTTTCATAAAAAAAAAAAGAAAACACCTCAGAAGTAAAGCAAGGCGTTAAAATAGCGCTTGTGTGAAACGTTACTCGCTTGGCAGAGTTTTAGTTAGGGTTTTTTTTACTGGATGACTCCGTTGTGAGTGTGTGTTTCTGGAGTTCCCGTTAAATTCTCTGTGTGTTATTCTCTGACGAGGCTGAGTAAGAATCTTCTGTCTTCTTTCAGGACCATGAATGTACTCTGGCATGATTAATTATATGCTTTTCCTAAAATACAGCATTTCCTAAGCATTCTGGGATGCGATTTACCAGGAAGTACGATTTGTCATGAAAGCTTGTGAGGGAGCGCTGAACTGTTGCTCTCTGACTCAGGGACATTATTTGTGTAAGATGCGGTTGGATAATCTGAGCAGTTTGATAACCTCGTTCGTAAGCTCTCAGCTCCTGTACTGTGGGTCTGTGTGAACACTCTGGAAGCTCTGGGATGGCATTAGGGTTCCTCCCCTGGGACCCTGACTGCCCTGGCCCTGGGTCTGTTAGTCCCTGCAGGGCCCCAGTCTCTGTGATGGAGGCCAGCACTATTCGGCTTCAGTGCCCCCATCCAGACACCCTCACACTAGTGCATATAGGGAGGGCAATCCACTGCTTCACCCCCTCTATATCATCACCATCATCATTATCACTGTCATCATCATCGTCGCTGTATTGGCTGAGGCTGTATAGAAGCACGCTCTGCCCTTGTATGCTGTATGTGTATCACATGCTGCTGATGTTTGTGGAAGTGTGTGTGTGTGTCGACCTTTATTCCAGACCGGTCACTGTACCACAGTAACCCTGTAGTCTTGTGACTTTCAGAACTGTGTCAGCTGTGGCGTGATTGTGTCCTTTCCTGTGAAATCCGTTCTTCCACATCGCAGTGTGACGATGCTGGCTGTTGGCCCTAACGTGCAGCATAATGCATTATAGCTGATTACTGCTGTATATAGCATAGCAGTGAATAGTGTGTAGTTTGTAATGCACTGTACTGCACATAACGAGCACAGGCTCTTTCCCCCATGTGGAGCATTGCTGTTAGCCGGACCAGCGTATGCAACGTTGCAAAGTACCCAGCGGAAAAACAGCTCCTTCAACACTGCGCGCTTCCCAAAGCCTCAGCCAGCTCTGAGTAAACAGGAAATGAAGATAACGCATTAAATTTAGCCGGAGATTTTTTGTTGCGGGACCCGAGTTCTTCCCTTCCCCAGCGCGGGGTTCTGGGTCCCGTCCAGGTCCTAAAGACCCCCGCAATCAGACGCTGAGGCAGCGGTTGCCGCGGCAGCGAAGCGCCCCCTCATCCCCGCGGTGTCTGGAGCGCGGCCAGCGCGTTTGTTCCCTTTTTTCGGTTTCTGTTACCCTGCCAGCCTCCGTGGGGGGAAGAGTGGTTTGGGACATCAGACATGAAGAAACTGTCTTCAATGAAGCACCCCCCCCCCTCCACCCCCCACCCCTTAAAATTGCACCCAGAATCGTTTACCCGTGAGAGAATGAGGAAATCAGGGAAAGTTTTTTGGCTTGTTGTCCTTCTCACTAATAAAATGGGAGTGTACAGTATAATAGCTGTGCTGTGTGGTCTCTCTAGTGTCCGTGGCGGGTCATGTCTGCAGAATAAGTGCTGTGTTGCAGGTGGCGTTGTTAGCTGTTTCACACTGGTGACTCGGACTAGGTTCGCTGGGTTGAATTTCTGCTCTGGTTTGGATCACACGCGCAGAAAAACAGCGTGTACCTTATTCCAGCAGCGTCTGTGAAACCAGTGCGTTTGATTCTTAAATCTTTAAACCTACAAGAGGCCCAAATATGGACTCTGTGACTTCTTCCATTCCCGCAGGCCCTCCTGCCGCTGTGTCTTTGGAACCTCGGTCCAGCTCCTGCCGCTCGCGTGCTGCTTGCCTCCGCTCCCCGTGACCATATCAGGAGAGCTTTCGCTCCGGTTTGTGCCCCGGCAGTCGCTGTTGGCAGGAGGGGCAGCGGGTTGTGTTTTCAGTGTTTGTGCGGAGAGGCGGATGCCCAGGCCGTCGCCATCTTGGCGTGCGGGCGAGGCAGAGTCAGAGCGTGGCGTCCTGGTCCAGACTGGCAGTGCAGTAACCCCTATTGCCATAGCAGCAGCAGCACGGTGCTGCGGTGCATTTTTGATGCTGTGCGTTGCCCCGGGAAACCCTGTTACGTGGTCGTTACTGCTGGACCAATGGCGTGCTAGGGCTCGGCCCTGCTTGTGCTGGTGGCTGTGAGTGAGGGGTTCTGGGAAGACCCAGCCCAGGGTACAGGCAGGTCAGAGCTGTGCTGCTGGTGTTGAGTTTCCATGCGGGGGGGGGGGTATGGCAGTTTACAAGCAACACCTGTCAGAGGCAGCTGTCAGTCACAACACCCCCATCTTCACGGTGACCAATCCAGGAGCTGAGCTTGTTTTCGCGCCCCCCTTCAGCACCCAGACCGTCCCATCTCGGCCCATCGTTGGTCTTTCTGCACAAGTGGTGCTGGGACCTCACCTCCGGACAGGGGCGGGCTGATTTTATTTTTAGGTCACAATATAGACACTTCTGTGCTTCCAGTACCCCCCCTGCCCCCCTGCCCCCCCCCTCCCGGTTCTGCTTGTTGTGCTGGAGGGGGACCCTTTTTTCCCCGAGCTTTATCAAGAGCAGCTGTGCAAACCGGGGGCACTGCGGAGCGCAGCAGAGCCCCTTCCAAAAAACCGCGCTTGGCCCAAATGGGGGAAGACCGTCGCAGTGTTCTGAAGGGACGGAATGGCGTAATAAACCCGCTGGTTTCATGCCAGTTCAGCGGTAAGGAATGGAGGCCCCCCTCTCTCATAATTTGTAGAACATCTTTCATTGCAGTCGACTATGAAAACGCTCTAACAGACTTATTATTGGGCGAGCGCTTGTGTGTGAGCATGCATGTGCGTTTATTATATATTTATTACATTATCTTCTTGTGTTAATTTTATTTTTTGTGCTCTGGAACAGAATCCCAGAGAGGTGGGGGATGGCTGGTAACGGGCTGATTGGGGGGGGGATGTGGTAGTGAAAAGTTGAGGGGTTATGAATGACTCGTCCCGTGACAGGAAGAGGGGGCATTGTCTCCATTGAAGCGGTGCCCAGAAACACAGGGGGGGGTTAGGGGGGGAATTTCCTCGCGCGGGAAGCAGGATGCACCTTCCATTCAGCGCAGCGCAGTCGTGTTTACATCTGCGCCGACCGCAGCTGGGCTGTCGCACAGCATCGACACAGAGCCGGGAGCCGACTGCTAGCTGCCCGCAACGCTTAGCCTCCAACTGACATTACATGTGTTTACATGGCAGTGTCCTATTCCACAGGAACCCACTAAACACAGTACAATAGCTTTCAGTGGCTTTATGTACTTTACTGTGTATATACAGTGTATGTATCGTGAGGGGAAATATGGCTCCAGAATGCCTTTGTGCAGAGCTGCAGGGCTCTGTTCATATTAACAAAGAGTAAATCAGTTTATGACCCCAGTTTGGGTAGCTGACTTTGGGGGTTCAAATAAACAAACAAATGTTCAGTTCATTGTTCGACACACAACCACAAGTGTATGAGAATGCATGTGCGTATGTGTGCCTGTGTGTGTGTCTACAGTATGTTTGTGTGTGTGTGTGAGAGGGAGCAATCGTGCTTGTGTGTGTGTGCACACGCGCGCCTGCCTGTGTGTGTGTGTGCGTGCATTTGTGTGCGTATATCTGTGTGCGTGTTTTGTGTGTGAGTGTAAGCGTGTGCGTGTGTGTGCTCATGTGTTTTGTTTTCCGTGTATCCTAGCGTGTAGGTGAGAGATAAGGCTGTTATTGGGGGCAGCTGCAGGTGCGTGACTATCTGCCCCTCGCCCCTCTCCCCTGTTGGGGTTGTTTTGATACGGCAGCCCTGGGGGGGGGGGGGCAGTTCTGGGCTGTCGCCTGTATGGGATGTTTGTTTTCATAGGGAAGGAGAGCTGGGCTGTGATGTCATAGCACACAGCTGTGCTCCACGTAATCAGCTGTCCATCTCGGGGGTTGTTTTTTTTTTTTTTTTTTTTACCCAGAAGTCCCTGTCTGAGACCTGGGGGGTCAGCAGCGGTGTGCGTGTGGCACGGTGCGCACCACTGTCTCCTTCCCCAGGTATTCCCCGTAGTCTTTCAAAGCGCTGTCGATTGTGAGACTGGTTTTGAATGCTAACATTGATCGCGGCGTCAATGGCAACAACATTTAACGGTGTGTGAAATTTCCCTGGTTCAGCGCTGAAGCCCAAAGCGCGCAGCCCCAGGGTCTGCTGGGCACAGTAAGCGTGGTGTACTGCTGTTTACTGCCTGGTTAACCCACTTGGCTTGAAAGTTGGGATGTAGAGGAAAGGGGCAGTCATTTTGGTAAAGGTGCTGCTTTCATCACCACCGTCTGCAGCACGTGGTCATTCAGGGAACAGGAGGAAACAGGGGGCCTGAGTCACAGAGCACACTGAACAAAGAGCCCGGGGGGGGGGGGGTGTTCTGCTCCTTTCGCATTTCCCCCGCCGGTCACATGCCTTGGATTCATTTCCTAAACGGAGTTGTGCTTGTTGCTTGTGCTGCTGCTCCTGCTGCTACTCCGGCTGCTGCTCGTATCCGAGCCCAACATAACGCTGTGCACGCTACACTGTTCGACCTCTCCGCCTCCTCCAGCGAGCCGGGCCCCTCTGCTCAGGATCAGCCGCAGTTGATCAGTGGCCCCCCCTCAGCCTCGCCTCACTGCTGAATAGAGTAACGGGCCCCTGGCCTGTCGTAGGGCCACTCACTTAGGCGTGTGCGTACGTGCGTGTTTGTGTGTGACAGCCAGGAACTGTCCCTCTTGTTCTTCCAAGTGGAAGGGTTCTGACAGCACTCTGAATGAACATCTATCTGTCAGCGACGCCTCTCTTATCAGCTTTATCAGCGCCCGTCGCTGGTGCACTTTCTGTTGAAATGTGGTTATGTGAAATATGTGGTGGTGAGAATGTAGAATTTTAAATTATTTTTTCCTTCCGTGTTTAGAACTTGCTCGGGCTGTTTCGCAGTGAAGTTTCTGCAGTTTGCTCTCCAGATATCCCCTTCCCTCCGAGGTGAATCCTCACCTTGTGTTTCGTATTATTGTAATACGCTGCAGAGCCCTGGGAATCCTTGCAAAGCCAGGCCCTGGTCTACCCCAGCACGGCAGATGTTGCCTCTTGACATAGTCCAGTGACATAGCTGAGGCTCATATCATAGTCTAAGGACACAGCTGAGGCTGATTTACATAAATATAATGTAATTGGCAGTACCCCATCACTACAGGTTGATTGGCAGTACCCCATCACTACAGGTTGATTGACAGTACCCCATCACTAGAGGTTGATTGGCAGTACCCCATCACTACAGGTTGATTGACAGTACCCCATCACTACAGGTTGATTGACAGTACCCCATCACTAGAGGTTGATTGACAGCACCCCATCACTAGCGGTTGATTGACAGTATCCCATCACTAGAGGTTGATTGGCAGTACCCCATCACTAGAGGTTGATTGACAGTATCCCATCACTAGAGGTTGATTGGCAGTACCCCATCACTAGAGGTTGATTGACAGTACCCCATCACTAGAGGTTGATTGACAGTACCCCATCACTAGAGGTTGATTGACAGTACCCCATCACTAGAGGTTGATTGACAGCACCCCATCACTAGAGGTTGATTGACAGCACCCCATCACTAGAGGTTGATTGGCAGTACCCCATCACTAGAGGTTGATTGACAGTACCCCATCACTAGAGGTTGATTGACAGTACCCCATCACTAGCGGTTGATTGACAGCACCCCACCCACAGTGAACAGGACCCCGTGATGGAGCCAGCAGGTGAGGGTGTCAGGCCGTGAGGAGGTAGGACAGGTGTGGGGACTTTGAGGGAGTGAATTGGGGCTTTTGTCCTCTGGCACATCCGGGAAGTCGGGGGGGTTATCGGGGGACTGGATCCGATCAGCCTCCGTGAAGCGAGCGTTCCGCGCTCCTCATTGGATTACGAGTCGTTAAAAAAAAAAAAAAAAAGTTCCGGTTTGGTGTGCCGCTTGATAATCCTCCTGCTACCTGTGTGCAAACGAAAACCAGATGTGGCCTTTCCGTATAAAAACCCCTCTCTGTCTCTCTCTTTCATGTCTCACACCAGGAGACAAACTGTTAAAACTTAGAGAGCAGGAGCTGTTAGCCGCGTTCGGTCCAGTTCATTACTCCAAATCCCCCCGCCCGTGGAAATGTGCGGCTGAGAGGAATTTCGCCTGTGAGAAACTTCCTGGTATTTTGGAACGAGGGACTTCTTCTTTTCCTCACGTCTGCGCTGCAGCGAATGAAGAAGAAGAAATGTCACTTTCTGCGCATAAGTAGCTCTTGGCCGCAGGCAGGGTTTCCTGAAGACTTGGAAGGGGGGTGGGGAGGGGAGGGGAGAGTTTACTGTAAAGCTGGACCGGCTGCTCGGTGTGTTTTATAGAGGGGATGAGCAGGCGGCGAGTATTCGCCACAGCTGTCAGCGTCGCTGTTATTCACCACAGAGCGAGAGAGAGAGAGAGAGAGAGAGAGAGAGGAATAAATGGAGAGAAGCGCTCTACCTTAACCCAGCGGCTGTCAGCGGTGAAAAATAGTCCGGACCCAGACAAACTGCTTCAGGGAAGCGATTGTTTCCGGGCTGAGAGCTGGTCCAACAGCTGTTTGTTTTGGCCATTGTGCAACATCCCTGAACCACCCTGCTCCCCCTTCCCCCCCCTCTTACTTCAGAAAAAAAAAAAAACTACAACTTTCATCTTGGGGGCGGGCTGAAGCCACAGGCAGGGTGAGGTGTCTGTTTTCAGGGATCGCTGTTGCGGCACGGGAGAGCTGTTTTGACAGTTGGAGCCGGGGTTTGTTTTTGAAGCGGGGGCCTGGCCGTACACCCCTGCGGAATGCTCTTCATGAAAGAGAGGGAGAGAGAGAGAGAGAGTGAAAGAGAGGGAGGGACAGACAGCGAGAGAGAAAGAGAGAGAGAGAGAGAGAGGCACACGCACACTTAACCCGACGCTGTAATCGCAGGCTGCACGCAGACTGGAAGCTACCTTCCTCCGGAGTTCACGCCCCCGAGGGCTGCTGGGATTGTAGCGAAACTGTGTCAGAGACCGAGGAGGAGGAGGAGGAGGAAGGGGGAGGCTGGCTGGCCGGACGAGTCCTCCCGGCTCTGTTAGTGACGCGCTCGCTCCGGGCCACAGAATGACTGCAGCTAGGCTGCCTGCACGGACGTCTGTTTGAGCGGCAGTTTCTCGCTGTCTCTCCCCCCACCCACCTCCCCCCCACCCCACACCAGACAGCTCGTCTTCTGCCTCTGCTGTGGGAACTGGGAACCAGCCTTTTTTCTTTTTTGGCTGTTTTTATTTTTATTTTTTTTTTTAAATATAATTTCTGTGGATTCTCCTTCTCCTTCGCTCTGATTGCTTTTTGGGACCATGCCGGTGGTGGGCGTGGCCTCCAAGCTCCGGCAGCCGGCGGGGGGGGCGTCCCGGCCGGTGCACACCGCCCTGCCCATGCCCAACCCGGGCCGGGCCGCCCAGGCGGCCGAGCCCCCTGCCCTCTCCTGCCAGCTGTCCATCAAGCCCATCTGCGGTTACCGTGGTTACCGGGAGCGGAGCCCCCCGGGACGGGGCAAGGAGACGGAGGACAGTAAGGTCAGTGTGACGGGGGGGGGGGGGGGGTCAGGGACGGTCACCTGCGTCGCCTCTCTCTCTTAAAGCAGGACACTGCACTGCCTGGCTCAGGTTGTACTGGCAGAGTGGTCTTGTCCTCATTACCGCGTGTTGCGCTGGCTCGAGATCGCCACGGCAACGTGCTGTGAGTTTGTGACAGGTGTCCCGACAGCTTTATCGTTTCTTTTAAGTCCTGCCTTAAGTTCTTTCGCTACTGCAGCGTCACTTTGCTAAGGACGTGTTACTGATACTCTGCAGGCTACAGCTGCTGGCTACTTTGGCTAGTCACGATTGGAGATTGCTTGCTTTATTATACAGCGCCCTGGAGCCCGGCGAATCTGTTTCTCATTGGAAACCCGGTCTCACACAAGCGCGCGCTTTCGCTAGCATCCCCGTGTGTGGCGGCGCGGCGTTTAGCCCAAGCTATTAAGATTCCTATCGGGGAAACGAACCGTGTAGTCTGTTTTGGAACGCTACGCATAGCAATCGCTGCTACCTGAGAAGCCCCTCTGCCTTTTCCCCCAAACCTACATGTGGCTCCGGCTCAAACCCACCTCCTGTTCCCCCCCCGCTGGCTTCAGCTCATGTTAGGGATATCGTTTCAGACGGACCGCCCGAGCTGTCTTCCCCTCCTCTGCCTGTTCCTGCGTTAAACGCTAACCGTGAGAGAGAGAGAGAGAGGCTGGCGAGCGCATAGCACATTCCACCTCATTAAGTGCTCTACCATACACAACAGCTGATGCCAAGTTCTGACTTTCCTTAACCCTTTGAAGAGTAGGACTTTTTCTTTTTTATTCTAAGTCAGTGTTCTAGAACTCCACAGCTTTCAGTTACCAGCAGTGACTGTGACATCAGCATTAGAATGTTCAGCTAAGAGTATTCTAATCACTTGCTTGTGACCTCACACCTTAAAGAGTTAAGAAAGCAGAGAGTGGTGCTTCGTTATGACTGTAGTCCGAGTGAGTTGGGGGTCGGGGGGGAGAAAGGTATTGGGGGTGGGGGCGATTTTTTTATTTTTAAAAATCCCGCCAAAAAACAAGTTTTCAGTTGCGTCCCACATTTCTACATTCCTACTGGGCCGAACAAACAGGCTTTCCTGTTTAGGGAGTGACTGCAGAGGCTGTCTCCTTGAGCGCTGGCTTCCAGGAGAGTTCATGACCTCCCTTTTCAAACAGTAACCAGCCCGATAGTGTGGGGGGGGGCGGGGCGGGGCGGGCGGGGGGGTTTCTCAGCTCAGTGAAATGTGCCCAGGATCAAAGCCTGGGAGAGCTGGGCAGTTCACCCCTGGGGCCATGTAGCGTGTCCGCCTAGCGTGTCCGCCTAGCGTGTCCGCCTAGCGTGTCCCGCTGTTGCATCTGAATCTCTGACTATTACTAGACTTCTATTGCTTAGGAAACAGCTTTATCTTGGGTGGCTTTCATATGTTGTTTGGGAAAAAAACACACGCACACAATCCATGGATACAGCTGGCTACTTATTCAGGTAATTAAAGTTAAGTACCTCGCTTAAGGGCACAGCAGCAATGCCCCACCTGAGATTTGAACTTGCAACCTCTTTATCCATTGCAGCACAGTGCTACCTGGCAGCTGAACGTTTGAACGTGTTCTCTTGAGCTGAAACCAAATGTTAGCGATATCGATCACTGGTGTACTTTGAGTTACAGCAGGCGATACATGAATGTTAGTAGTGCTTTGCTACTAAGTTTGCCAAGTACTATATTCTCCTAACAGGCAGTGGCTAGCTGCATGGTAGGGTTTCATACTAACCTCATAAATGCAGTAGACACACACACACACACACACAGGCGCACACACACACACACACACACACATGCATACATGCACACACACGCGCGCGTGCACACACACACACACACATACATACATGCACACACAGACACACACACACACACAGTTGTTGGGCCCTGTGCAGCGCAGCCCCCCCCCCCCCCAGGCGGCTCTCGGTCACAGGGCGGTCCAGGGCATGAATCAGCGGAAGCGCTTGCCGTTTGGCTGTTGAGCTGCCTGTAAAGCGGACCTCCCTGACGCACCGCAGCGAGACGGTTACAGTGAGAGAGCACCGGTGCTACAGCCTCAGAGAACTCTCTGTGCCATGTGCTTCACTGCAGCAGTGTGGCAGCTTGGAGGTGCGTGCCGGGTAATGTGTGTGCGTATACCTGCCTGTACTGTACTGCACTGTAGCTTGCTCTGGATATGAGCTTCTGCTAAATAACGATTGTGTGTGTGTGTGTGTGTGTGTGTGTGTGTGTGTGTGTGTGTATACAAACCTGTACTCTTGCACTGTAGCTTGCTTTGGTTAAGAGCTTCTGCTAAATAAGTATAGTGTGTGTATGTGTGTGTGAGAGTGTGTGGTGTTGTGTGTTTTGTGTGTGTGTGATGCTTGTGTGTGTGTGTGTGTGTGTGTGCATGCGTGTGTGTGTGTGTGTGTGTGTGCATGCTTGTGTGTGTGTGTGTGTGTGTGGTGCTTTTTTCAGTAACAGAAAGGTGAGAGAGTAGCACCCACATGTGTCTGAGGGGAGGACGCTTTGTCTTCCTGTCGGGGGGGCGCTCCTTTGATTGGGACGGGATGCGGGCAGATGTTACCCCCTCTGTGAGGCGGGGGCTCCTGGAGAATGTGATGCCGTTAAAGCAGGCTGCGCATCCGAGGTCCTCTGCGTCTCAGCAGAATGCCTAGCGTTCATCCAGACCTTTCCCTTCCAGAAATCCTATTAGTGGGATTCCTGGCCTAACGGGCAGGTTGGGGGGGGTCTGGTGGATTCCTCCGCGCTGGTGGGGTCTCTGAGCTGCTACTCCAGCAGGAACGTGCAGCAACAGCGATGGTGCGCTGGTAGACTGGAGACTAGATCACTCAGAGGGGTGAGAGTGAGAGCGTGTGTGCGGGGAGAGAGGGGGAGTGCGCAGTGAAGTGTTCAGTGTTGCACTCTTTCAGAGCACACACACGCACACACACACACATCCTTCTCACGGTCGTCTCCTCACTTCTCCTGCTCTGTGCTGGTGCTTTCAGCCTGGGAACCGCCGCTGCTTTTCACTCGAGGGAGAGAGAGAGACATAGAGAGAGAGAGAGAGAACCGCGGGTTGTTTGTGTGGAAAACGGCCACGCTGGTTAAATATAGTGGCTGGAGTTGCAGAGTCAGGCTCCGGTTCCGACAGGAAGAAAAATACCAGCGGTGAAAAACAGGCGAGAGCTGAAAGTAAACTGATTTGTTTTTTGTTTTTGTTTTTTGGTTTTTTAAACATCCTGTTTGCGCCGAGGGAACAATCAGGGAAAGGAGAAAACGGCGATGGCCTGGGCTCACATCAGGCTCACCAGCGCAGTGAGAGAGCGCTGTGCTAGCAGCTGTGTGGAGGAGCCCTTAATGTCCCCCTACAGGCCCGCGTCTGAATGCTTCACTGCACGCAGTCTGCAGAGGCCACCCACTCCATTTTCTGCACTTTGCAGTTATGTGGTTTTAGAGAAGCTGACGTTTTTAGTTTTTCCTCCTCAGTGTTTCTTTAAGCAAATAACCTTTAAAAAAAGCTCTTTCACATTTATTAAATTTATTTAAAATTTAACTAACTTTCAGTTTAACAAAGTCAATCCATTTTAAAAAAGAAAATCCATGCTAGTTCAGAGGTAGAGTTAATAAATGATGGAAAATGGGAGGGGGAATATCTTCAGCGCTATATGCACAAAAATGGATGAGTGGCAGGTTCTTGGCCCCTTTTCAGTGTTACTCTACCCCTCCCTCTCTCAGTCCTCCTGCTCTCATCCCTCTTTGCCTTTCTCCCTCTCGTCTGTCCTGGTCTTCATTATCACTTTCTTTTCTCTCTTTCCCAGTTCCATCAACTATGCGCCTCACCCAAACTTTCCTCTCCCTTCCTCTCTCTCCCCTCCTCTCCCTCTCTCCTTCTCTCTCCCCCTCTCTCTCCCTTCCTCTCTCTCCTGCTCCGTGACTGGTGAGTAATGGGCTCCGCATTCCCAGCATGCCGTAGGAAGCGGAGCAGAGAGGGGGCAGTGGGTGTGTGTGTGAGTGAGTGAGTCAGGCCTAGCGCAGCTCAGTCACAGCACTTCCTGGCTGTAAATGAGTCGGTGGGGCGGGGGGTGGGGGGGGTGAGGGGGGGTCGTTGGAACTAGCTTAGCGCTGAAGCCGTTGCTCATCGCTTCCCCCCCAGGTCAGTGATGAGAGCTTGTCTCTCTTCATGTGCGGGGGAGGGTGGGGCCCAGGTACAGTAGCAGGTGGCGGCCCTGTTTGCTGTTGTTACGGCGCTCCTGTGCGTATGGGGGTGGGGGGGGTTAGGGTTCGGGCCCGGCCCGGCCCCCCCTCTGCAGGCTCTCGCGCGGGCGTTTGATCTGCGCCGTGCCTTTGGAGCTGCTAAATGGGCTGTGAAAGCTGTGCCCACTACAAAGCGCAGTGTTCCGCCGTGCCCCTCCGCCTGCCCCTCCGCCTGCCCCGTGCGTGACCGCGTCCACCTGCAGCGGGGCGAGAGCCCGGGGCGTTCCGCAGGCCAGCGCGGGATATCTGCGGAGACGGGCACCGACGAGGCGTAAACGCTCTCTCTGTCACAGCAGGAGGGAAACAACTTTCCGTCACAGTTACTTTATTTTTTGTACCCAGAAACCCTCACACAGGGCACAAGTAAACAAAAATGTTTTTTTTTTTTTTTTTCTTTTTTCAAAAGAGGCATTTCTTCCTTTGATCTGTCGAGTTCTTGTGTTGTATGAAAGTACATTCTGGTTCAGACTTTTTGGAAACAGTCGGTTAGTTCCTAGCCCTTGGTAGACGTAGAGTACGGCCCTGAGAGTTGAGCTCTGGGGGTTGTGCTCCCCTCTCTCCTGTCCTCTTCTGACCCTCAGCTAGCCCAGTCCCCCAAAACTTAAAAAAAAAAAAAAAAAAAACCTTCCCTCCTTATGTCAAGCTCCTCAGATTGTTTCCGTCTTCCAGGCTAGGCTAAATGGCTTTGCCATTAAAGTGTGTTAGCCCGGCGTTTAGACATGAACTACTGCCCCGGGCCGTCCCAAGGGGTCCCAAGCACCGTGCGCATGTTCCAGTAAAACACCGCCATCGCACACCCAGCGCGCTGGAGACGGGCTACTGAGGCAGACGCTGTCCCTGCAGCCATGATGTGCACTGCTGTTCCCTTGTTTTACCAGCTTGTTTGTTCTCTGTCCTCTGGGGGGGAACAGGCCCCTGCTTACAGCACTCGGCATCCTGCACTGCCTTATGGGACCTGCTGCACTTTGCTTGGATTTCTTTCTCTTCTTTTTCGTATAACAGTGAAATTTTTTGGCAGTTGGGTTTGTCCCCAGCGTGTTTGGTCAGCGTTTGCCAGAACGACAAACGATCTGTCCTTTTCTGCGATTACCTTCAGGAAACATGTTCGGGAAACATTTAATTTCATTTATGTAAAATCTGTAAAAGGTTTAAAGTCTGTTAAGGGAACCAACGAAACCGGGCATGACGTGCAATGGGAACTGAAGCTCAAGAGCTCCGACGGAATTAAAATAATAAAAAAAAGAAATACTGTTTTGTAATCCATGTGAAAAATCTCATTACGACAGCAAACAGAGCTTGCTGTGCCTCGAAGAGTCTGTAAGCATGAGCAAGCACTTGCCAGAAGCTGTCTGGCAAAAGTGAATCATTTTTGAATTTTTGAAACGTAGTCAAAAAGCTCCCTCCCTCCCCCCCCGCCATGGCTCAGTGGAGTATTTTTCCTATCTCCACAGAGCTGAGATAATCAGACGGAGAGCCTCTCTGCT
Organism: Anguilla rostrata; assembly: GCF_018555375.3. Classification (NCBI taxonomy): domain Eukaryota; kingdom Metazoa; phylum Chordata; class Actinopteri; order Anguilliformes; family Anguillidae; genus Anguilla; species Anguilla rostrata. The sequence continues at coordinate 10,176,747 of NC_057951.1, read as the reverse complement.
GTGGGGAGGTATAACATCTGATTTATCGTTCCGGAAGATACCGTGGAAAGATTTTCTCTGGGGTTGGTTGGATGGAGCGAGAACAGCTGAAGTTGTAGTCTCTGTTCTCAACTTCATTCAGGACATGACCCTTGAACTGCGAAACCACCAATTTGGGGGGGGGGGGGGCAGAAGGGTGGGGTGACACATCGCCATATTAAATTGTAGTAAGGGGGCAAAGCTTCTTTGGGAAAAGCTGCTGCACAAGCACTAAAATGAAAGAAGATGTGGGGTGTGGATGTGTGTGTGTGGGGTGGGGGGGGGTTAATGGTCCCAGTATCAGAAGCAGCTGTGGGCACCTAGTTGAGGTTTTGGAGCGTAATGGGGGCGCATGTGGGGGACTGCTGGGGGAGAGAGGGGCTGCAGACTGCACAAGTTGAACATCTTAAGCTCACAGTGATCTGAAGTCTGACACTTAATTAAACTAGGAAGAGGAGGCGGCCTGAGAACGCAGAAGCTCGTTGTTTCATGTGGCTGGAAGTGGGGGGGGGACTGGGGGGGCTTGATCCCACAATTGGGGGCTCCCCGGTGAAATGGGGCCCTTAAATATGGGCCTGGGCCTGCTCCCAGGATATGCTCTCGCCACTGTTCATTTCATTTCCTTGTCCAAATGCACTTCTGTTCCATTTCCTAATGACCGTCATTATTCCTGGGAAGAGTTTGAGCATTTGGGGGGGGGGGGGGTGAGGATTACTGGCGTTGGTTCAGAAACGCTTGGGAACTGTGTGTGTGTGTGTGTGTGCGTGTGCATATATGTGTGTGTATCTGTGTGTGTCTATGCATGTATGTGTGTCTGTGCCTGTGTGTGTGTCTGCGTGTGTGTGTGTGCGTGTCTGTGTGTGTGTGCGCGTGTGTGTGTGCGTGTCTGTGTGTGTGTGTGTGTGTGTGTGTGTGTGTGTGTGTGTGTGTGTGTGTGGTGTGTGTGTGTGTGTGCGTGTCTGTGTGTGCGTGTGTGTGCGTGTGTGTGCGCGTGTGTGTGTGTGTGTGTGTGTGTGTGCATTACTCAATAGTGGCCAGTCAGTCCATGGGAACTGAGATGTTCTCCTAGCAGTCAGCCTGGATTCCAGACCGGGGGCGAACATGAGCCCTCACCCTCACCGCTGCCCTGAGGAGGCGCTCGCTCCACTGATGCAGGGACACGCAGATATGAGCTCACATTTTCACTTCTTCACCCTTTCTCCTCTTCCAGCACTGCGACTTATTTCACACAAGTTATTTCCCCATTTCTCTCATGTTCAGGTCAATCCCTATAGCTGATGAAACAGATCTGAGGATGTGGAAGACAGCACATTAAATGCTTCAGCATGTCTGTTTAGTCCTGTGTTGTATACAGTCTTTTTTTTAATGGGAAAACCTATGCTTGATGTGTACATGCATATGTATACACACAGTGTGGATGTTTGCTGTGTTTAATAAACTGCTTTGCAGTATTTATGAACCGCACTCCACTAATTTATATCAGGTTAATTTGTATCATCTTCAGTGTGAACAGAATGTAATGGAGAGGGGAACGAAGTATATACGATCAATAAAATGAAACAAAGTAAAATAAATTTTAAAAAAGCGCCCAAATGTGCTTTACAGTGGACAGTCCCATAAACAGGATGCTGTGCAGATGTGCTGGTGGAGAGGGGGGAGAGCGGGGGGGGGGATTACGCGGTAGCCACCCCATGTCCCACACTCACCCCACGCTCTGGAGTTGGGGTGTCCAGCTCTCTGCAGGAGGTGAAAGCCCAGAACTTTGTGGGCGGTCCTCAGCAGGGGTGGTTGCGGGGGCTGAGATTGAGCCAAAGTGTCCTGAAGAGACTTGGGCATGACCTGACCAAGCAAGGAGGAACAACCCCCCCCCCCCCCGCCCCCCGTCCAAGAGCTTCAGCTTCAGTGTTTAAAGTTGCTGTCGGAGCCCTGCTTCCTGTTCCAGAGGAACTGGTTTCCGCGGCAACACGCGCACACTCACTGCGGAGGACAAGGCGGAACCTCGGTGACCTCGGGCTTGCACTCGGGCGGGTCACTTTAAGTGCCTTCACGACCCCCTTAAGGAGAGAAATTTGCTCGCCCTGCCGGTCCCGGGGAACAGACGCGCCGTTCCGCGAGAGGCGCGCAGAATTTTAAAAATTGGTGGCGTTCTGTAGTTATTCCAGAATGCGGCTCGCCTTAAATCACCCTCTCGCTTTGTTCCTCCCCGAGCCGCCGCTCTGTAGGAGCTGTAGTAGCTCTTGGCCTGCTACATTTTAATGGCGTGGTTGTTTATTGTTTTTATGTATAGGTGACTTCACGTAATCTAGAGAAGGTTCCTGCTTCCCTCTTGGCGGGCAGCGGGCAGGTGTGTTTTTTTTACTGTGTGGCAGCGCTAACGCTAACTGCCTTTACAACCTGCGTTTTCATACCGGCTGCCAGAGGTTGTGTAACGGAGCTGGGAATGCAGACGCGGTGCCGGCCGTGAGCTCGGGCCGGAGCAGGTACTCCCTGAGCCCGCCTGCGAGGCTGAGAATGCCAGCGGCTGTTTGGGGAGGCGGAGACCGCACCCCTCTCGAGGGGTCACAGAGGGCTTCACAGAAGGGGGCACCTGAAGCTGATGGAAGGTGAGCTGTGACTGTTCTCAGTACCTCTGTGCCTCCCACATGGCGTCGCCTCCCTGTTCTGTCCTTGTGCCTGTGCCCTCTTTGCATTGCTGTAGTCAGTGAAGTGAATTTATAATTATTATTTTTTTTAAATAAAAACTTCTCAACCGCAGTGCACACAGCACTAAGCACATCAGTGAGGACGTTCCTCAGGCCAACTTGGTACAGTTCCCTGGTGCAGGTGGAGAGGGTCGTCTGATTGGTGTTTTTCTCACTAATAGCTCCGCCCCCGCCCTCATTGGTCCCTTTGCAGCAACAGCTGCTGAAACGCAGCTGGGAGACGGAAGGTGGGAGGATTAGAGGAAGTGAGAGAGAGAGAGTAAATAGTCAAGACTGCTCAGTTTTCCTACAGCGCAAAGGCATTTGGGCCAAGCACACGAGACACAGCGAGGCTGCATTGGTCCAATCCGCTGCTCGGCCTGCGGCACGGAGACTGTTGATTCGCTGCTTCCGCTGAGGCCTTGGTACCGTTGGGGTCACAGGGGAAACAGCCTGATGCATTGTGGGTAATATCCCCCAGATCCCATTCAGCCTGTATGGGGGTGTGGGGGGTACATGCACTGCACTGGCATGGATCTGCACTGCGCGGGTTTGGGAGCTCTGCCAGGGTCCAATGGCAGCGTTCACGGGGGGGAATGTTTGCATTGGCACAGGTACCAAACACAGGCGCTAATTACCCGCATGGCGCGAGGTGGAATATTACACGCCATCCTCAAAACGACGCGGATATGCGATCGGTGGGATTACACTGCGGTCAGTCCAGCGGGAGTGCCTGACAGCAACCTCTTAAGCAGAAATATTATTAACAGGAGCGCTGACGGGTGTACGATTTAAGGGGCTTGGGCAGAAAAATACTGAGTGCCAGTTCCCTGTTGGTTACTGACGTGTGCAATTATGACTTGCGGCTTGTTTGCGCTGGGCAGAGCCGCTGGTATGAGATGCCCGGGCTCATTTGAAGCGTTTTTTTTTGTTTTCTGCTGGTGTGCGTGTCTCTTGTCTTTGCTGAGAGCTGCGTGAACGCTGCTTCAAAGAGCCCTAATTCGGTGTGTAAACGACTGCTTTTGAGCTCTTGCCAAAGCAGATGCCTTGAGCCAGGCGAGCGTTCTGCTCGCGTCAGCTGCATTTCCGTCTTATTTCGTATGCTTTTTTAAAAAAATTTTTTTTTAGGGGAAAAATCGATTCGAAGGTTCCTGCAGAGGCTGAGAGTAAGGCAGCAGACCACAGGCAGAGATGGAGCCTGTGATTCTCCAGCCGTTTGAGTTCCGCTCCACGGCCCGGTCCTGAGGAACAGACCCCGTATCCGCCCAGGGGGCTGTTTCACTCCGGTCCAAATTCCAGGCCCCAGACTGGAGCTTGGATCCCGGTGAAGGCGGTTTTAGAGCCTTTTACTGCAGCCCGCATGTGTGCTGTCCTTGACTGCGTTTTTTTATTTTTTTATTGCTGACATTTTTGGCAGGCAGGTACAGCCCTGAAGCTCCAAATCTGCACTAAAAATATGTCCTTCAGGACAGTCTGAGCATTTCTTTGGATTCTGGCTGAATTTTTAAAAATGTACTTTTTTTTTTTCCTTTTCTGCTGGATCTGGTGTTTCATTTTGATCCTCTCTATGCAGCTGCTCCGGGTCGGAATATTTGGAAGGCGGAATGTTGAGATGGCGGTAAAATAAGAGGCGCTTCTGATTACTGCGCGCTCGCCGACGGCGCCAGGCCGAGTTTCATTTCGGATGGAACGGTCCCTCTGACCTCCTCTCAAGCCTACCGCCTCAGGTGTGTGGTGTCTGGGGCTGGTGGGAGCGCGGTGTTGGGGGTGTGGTGTTGAGTAGCCCTGAGTGTTGGTACCCAGGCCCAGGAGCAGCTGTGTAATAAGGAAACCTGACCTGATTTAGAAGGTCAGTGGCTCACTGCTTCAGCGGGGGGGGGAGGGGAAGCTGTCCCCATATGGAGCGCATATAACCATGTGGAACCAATAGTGAAATGGCCAGGCTCACACCATAAACATCTCTGCAGTTTGCTCTTTCAAGTGGGACGGGAACCTGAGGCACAAGGCAGTTTGGAAGAGCGCAGACTAGTGGCTGCTTCTCAAATAGAAGCTTATCTGTACGATCGGTCATGTTTCTATGATGGTTTACTGCGGTTTATTGCAGTTAGGATACCTACAGCCATGCCTTGAGCACAGTGCCTAATAATACAGGTTACATACTTCCTCGGTCTCATGTGCAGGAGAAACTCGTCAGGACCCTGCTGACATCACGCAGAGCAGTACAGAATGGCCAACACTCCAGTCATGCAGCATATTTCTGATAGAATGAAAGCTGGAGGCATGTCTTCAGGGAAGTGACTTAATATGAGTACAAAAGGGGGAGGGGTTCTTGTGTGTATAATCACCATGCCACTGCCAACACCCCCCCCCCCCCCCCCCCCCCCCCCCGGAAATTCTTCACATTGTGCTTTGATTAGGTCCTGTTTCCTTCCGCCAGCCATTCCCATAATCCCGCTCTGCCAGGCCGAGGAATATTTGCATTGATTTTTAATTTTCCCTGCTTTCAGTGCATTCCAGTGCCAGCGTGCGGGCATGCGTATGTATGTGCTGATTCATCATCACACAGCTTCCTTATCAAGGGCTCCGGGGGCAGACGCATCACGCTAGGGGTCACGAGGTCAGGTGTAGAATCGTAATGGCTGGAGACTGGTGATGAGCTGGCGTGCTCCATATATTAGTGCTTTTAATCTCTGTCTCTCTCCAGGGCTTCATCTGTTTTGCCCGGTGGCCTCTGTTATCCAGGCCTGCTTATTTGCATACATGTGATGTACTTAAATCATAGACTCTCTAATCTGCTGCTACAGCTCTATTTGAGTCTGTGGCTCAAGCGTCACAGCAGGTGTCCTAGCTGTGTATTATGAATCAAACACCAGTAAAGCAGAACTAGGTGACCCTTAACCTCCATTTCCCTGAAAGATTATTTAAAGGAGCTTTTTCCACATTGTCTAATGTGCGTTGCTTACACAGTCATTTGAAAGGCATTAGGCTGGTCTAAAATACAAGAAAATGTGCGTGAGCATCACCAGGAAGATGATAGCAGTGCTTTCGGATTAGCAAGATAACATTTCCTCATGCCTTGCTTTATGATAATGACTTTTAAAGGACTTTTACAAGAAGGTGCATTACCTGTAATTACGCCTGTTGTAATGACTAACGATGACTCTGTAATAACAAGCTTGTGTTTTTAGGACACCGAAGGTTCTCCCTTTTACTTTAGCCTTTTCATCGTCTCATCACCTGTAATCACTGCTATCCACTGGAGATTAATCTGCCTCTTTGAAGTCTGTAATGATTTTTTTTTTTTTTTTTTTTTAGTTCTCAAGGCATTGCAAAAAGATTTGCTTAGCATTGACTGAAAGCCAACCCATAGCGCAACAGCCCAGATCTGTTGCACAAAGTCAGCTGCGAGCCAAGCAGGGATAGATCTTTGGACACCGTCGCCAATGTGCGTCTGCATTAAAGCAACGGAGCGTATAAATAACTAGGCTTACACACAAGGCCCTTCCAGAGGGAAAACAGGATTTCGCATGCGGTGTTGTTGGTTCTGGCATGCAATTCAAAACTTGGGGCCATGCGGTCAATTAAGTTCTTAACTGCAACTTTACAAGACCCACTTTTTTTTTTTGCCGATTCATTATATAAGTGGCAATGATTATTTGTTAATCACAAAAAGCCATAAGCATTTAAATGAGTTCACATTTAAGTCCAATAATTGCAGACAGAAAAAATAAGTTATTCTCTTCCGTGCTCTAACCGTTAAATCCTCTTCAGGGTTTCACACCAAACTAGTTTATATCTTCCATTTGGGTAGAAAAAGTTTGAGTGAAATGAGTCTGGACATCCAGCTGAGTACTTTTGTAAGTTTGGTGGCATATTAGTTTAGTTTAAGTACTATTTTAAAAATGTGTATTCGCCTGTGGTAAATGGTTGTTTGTTTTGCTGTAAAGGAATGGACTGAAATCACCCCATTAGCGGTTGACTGGCCTTCTCCCCTCTTGTCAGGCTCTGTGGGGCGGGATTGATTACTCCTCAGGCTTTGTGGAATCGATTATTGATACGCAGAAAAGCTCCTTCCCTTGTAGAACAAAGTCAGCCCAGAGCAGAACAGCAGGTTTTTTCCCTCAGTTTCACTCATACGGGACAGTGACTCCCATCAAAGCCAAAAGAAACAACAGCGTACGTGCTTTGGGGGGGGTGTGAGGGCTCGGGGAAATTTAATTAGTGTTGACGACTTCTTCTTCTTCGTGATTTTTGTGCCGTTGGAAATGAGCGGCGAGCGTAACGTAAGGGGCACTAGATGGGCCTCACTCAGTCCACCAGTCTGAGGGGAAGGAATGTGTTTGGCCTGACACTAGGGTGACGGGCACATGGAACGGGGCTGGCTCTTATTCGGGGGGCTGGGCTGGCCTTCTTAGCATCGGGTCCAGTGTGGGGCTCCAGCTGAACGTGCTCATTTAATGTGGTGAGTGCAGAGAGGCGTCAGCGTGCGTCTGAAGCAGAGAAATCATCTGCAAACAATCCCTGCCGGGAACGAGCTCGAACGTTTGATTACTCAAATATTTGATCGCTCGCTAATTGGCTGCGTGCATCGGCACTGAAGTACCTCTTTAACAAAAAAAGCGAGAAGGATTATTATTTATTTTATCATATTTTTCATCAGTATTCAGGAGGCGGGTCAGAGGACCCCGGGCTAACGAGGTGATTAATCGTTAGAATGCGAGTGAGCGCGGAGCTCTTTGCAGTGTGTGTGTGTGTGTGTGTGTGTGTGTGTGTACGTGTGTGTGTGTGTGTGTGTGTGTGTGTGTGTGTGTGAGTGTGTGTGTGTGTGTGTGTGTGTACGTGTGTGCATGTGCATGCGGTATGATGTTCTTACTTTGTGTGTGTTTGTGTGTTGGTGGTGTAGCGTGTGGCAGGCACTAGATGGTTATCTGTCTCGTCTGGGGGGATGTGTTGTGGGCTGACACGGTGCGCAGGCCATGCGGTTGGATGCTCTTGTTGGGGGTGGGGGTGTCTTGCTCGAGTGCAATGCTATGATGCGTCTTTAGATGTGGTGGTCAGGTGGTGTGTACGTCTGAAGCAGTGAATGCATCTGTATGGAGTACTGGCTGACGTTTGTTCTAAATGTTGTGTCGTCGCTAATTGGTGCGGTGCGCGTGCACTGGAAGTTTTCCTCTTTGGGGTGAGGTTACTTATTGATTTTATGGATGTTTTTCGTGTGTGTGGGTGTGTGGTCAGAGGACCCAGTGGTAGACTGTACTGTGGTGTAGTCGTTAGTGTGTGACGGTGTGCTCTATGCGTGAGATGTTTCTGACTGTGTGTGTGTGTGTGTGTGTGTGTGTGTGTGTGCATGTGCATGCGTGTATGGATGTTTCTGTGCTTGTACTTGCGTGAGTGTGTGTGTTTGTGCAGGTGTGTGACAGTATGTGGTGCGGTGCCTAGGGCAGTGTTTGGTCTCTGAAGTGGGGCCCAGTGCAGGGAGGGAGGGAGGGAGGGAGGTGTGCGTGCCTGTCAGAGGAACCTCACTGCCTGTGTTACTGAAGAGCGCTGGTCCGGAGCCAGAGAGGCTAAAAACACACACCGCACTGGCGCTGATGTCTCCCTTGGATACGATACCCATCGGGGCGTTGGAACGAGACTAAGACAAACACTTTAAGGAGAAATGTAAAAAAAACAAAGCAGAAAACAAAGTCTCCATTCTGTGTTTCAGTTCCTCTGACTCATCGCTTGGAACCAGCCTGACCGCAGTTTTGGTTGTGTGTGTGTTTTTTTATTTGCTTTCACAGCGAGCATCGCTGCGCTTCCTCTTTTACACTTTCTCTCCTTATGCAATCTTTCTGCTCAGCTGTGCTTTGAGTTCACCAGCGCGTAGACGCAGAGCATCGTCCCGGGGCGCCCAGCACGACGGTTTGGGGTTTGAACCCGTGACCTTCTGGATAAGAGCAGCCGGGGGGCGGAGCTCTGCTGAAAAGCGTGCGTCTGGCTGTGGAGCCGCGGCTCGGAGCGGGATGGCGGAGGGCGTCTGGCCGGCGGGTTCCCCTGGAACAGGAAGCGCAGCCGCGGCGGCTCTCCCCTCTTCGCGTGTAGCGAGACGAGCGAGCGCGAGGAGCCGCTGCGTCCCGCTCCTGGGGGCCGGCGGGGTTTTGACGTTACCGGCCTCCGAGCCGTCTCCGCGTCTCTGGAACGCACCGCGCGGACGTTGCAGAATTAATCCGTTTTTTTATCTCAGAATTCTTGCGTCTTATTTTGCATACGTATCCCTGCTTGGCTGTTATGGAAGTGAATCACACAATGGACAAAGAGGGCTGTCAGGGAAATGTGATAAAAGCTGTTAGTTCTCAGTTGGGTTGTTGTGCTACATGTGCTGTGTCTGCCCCTCTGGTAAAGGGCGGATGTATTTCTTAATCCCCCCCCCCCCCCCCCCCGCAGGCCTGGGAGGCCCCCGCAGCGCTTCCCCGCTTCCGAGCCGCGCAGCGCTTTCTCTGCCTCTGCATGGGAACCCTCGCGCTGCGCTTTCCCACTGCCGGCCCGGGCCTGGCGTGAGCAGCCCCCCTGTCCCAGCGCTCCGGAGGAGAGGGTGGGGGCCGGGGTCTCGGCCCCAAGAAACCCGCCGGTCCCTGAACTGGGAACCCCAGAATGTTGCGTGACTGCTGATTCTGGGATGGAGGTGGGGGGGTGGGCGGGGGCTATCGGGACAGGCTGCGGCGGAGACTGCGTGCGATTGGCCCGTCCTCCGTCCTTGGCGGGGGCGGGTGGGGGGTTAGGGACAGCGGCGCTGAACCGCGCAGAAACCCGCTGCTCCCGCTCGTTGCGCAACATCCTGAGGCCCAAACGCGTTCCCACACTGCTGCAGGGAATGATTGACCCGGAGCCCCCCCCGTCCCCCCCCCCCCGGGCTCAGCCCGGCTGTATTAGCGTGCGGCGCTGCTCCTGGCCCCGTGCCTGCCCCAGGCCAGCTCTGCTGCCGCGTCTCAGCTCCCTGCGAATCTCCCGCATTTAATTACCGCCCGCGCTCGCCATGATAAAACACCGGCGGTTTTCTCTGACGTTAACGGAAAGCGGTTGAGGTCATCGGCGCAGACGAAGGGGAAGAAGGGGGCCTCATTTATGCAATTTCCTGCGGATTCCGTGCCGAATTTGAGCACGCAACCCGCTCGTAATTCCTGAGCGCGTATGATTTATAAAATGTGCCTACCGAGGAATAAAGTGGTATAAATCACACGTACGCATTTGTAAAGTCTCAAATATCCGATGTAAATCTGCACACGTAAACGAGCTGTGGCACTGCACCCAGCGATCGCCCTCAAATGGCCTTTTCATAACTGACGTTTATTTGGCTCGGACGAGCTCGTTCTCTCTAAGAACATGATCACGGTGCTGTGCTCCTTCTGCAAGGAGAGTAGCCTTTGTCCCTTTTTTCTTGGAGGTGCACTGATTTTCAAGTCAAGTTCTAGGTTTATGTACACCAATGTTGCCGTGGACTTCAGCGTTTAATCAAATTGCGCACGTTGATGTTTTGGAAGTGAGGCCCCAGGTTACTCCCATGGTCCTTTGCTTCAGTAAGAGGAGGCGGGGTCAGACGTGAGCCTCAGGAAGTTGGGTGTGCTGCTGCAGATATGGACCGGGGGGAGCTGCCCCCCCCACCCCCTGATTTACAGCTGATCCGCTGATGTACTCGTCAGGACTGTCAGAAGATCTTCAATATTCTGTTGGGTACTCTCTCTTCAATTAGCCCCGTCTGCTCTTCCTCAGATAATAGCCAAAGTGCAGTTGCTCGATAAACCGATACCGCCTGGCCTCAGGACTTTTATTGGAGAGTTTAATTCACAGTGATTGATTACTGTTGGCTTTGCGGAAGAAACAGGTTGCTTTGAAGCTTTGAAGTGGAAACCTGTTATAGGATGAGACAGCCGTAGATTTCCAATTTTTTCCCCCATTTCACAGGAACCTGTGGAGGCCTGAAGTGGTTCTTAATGAGCATCACCAGCTCTCCTGTGGGCTCTGGCTGTACCCTTAGCTGGGTCCAGCAAGCCAAAGGCAGTCCCCACTGGTCTCGCTTGTTCCCTGTGTTAGAAATCCTGCCACGGCTTGTTGGTTGTGTTCCTTTTATGTTTGGCTAAGTATTTAACTGAATTGAAATTTTGAAAAAATGCATAACAAGAAATATTTTTTTAAAATATAAGTTTGAATAATTCCCCTTGTTATGGACTCTTGTTATTATGATTTTTTTTATTTATCTGTCATGGTCCTTGAAGTACATTTCAAAGGCCAGTGTGATGAACTGTCACCTGTCCTGCCTTTCAGTCATTCAAAGCTGCTTACTACCGTTTTCATTTGGCATTACAGACAACTGCAACGTGACCGGTGTGTAATTCCTTATGAGCTGAGTCTAATATCCTCCTAGCTAACACAAAACGTTCCCACAACGTTGCTGCCGTGTAGCGGCAATGTTATGACACTGACAAAATGCTCTAGCAACATTGTGAGAATGCTGTGTGTTAGCTGGGCCATTGGCTTCCTACACGTACAAACACCAGCTGTACACAGGCTGTGAGGTACGCTGTGATCCATCCCCCAGGGTGGCTGGTGTAGCAGCGCAAGTTTAACAAAAAGAAATGTTACCGCTGCTGTCAATACGTTACGTTCGTTTTCACCGGCTCTGTAAATAACCTTTCACATTACCGGCCCGGCAGCGAGAAACACGGCGACGGATTCCTGGCCTCCACTCTCCGCCCTAAATCTGCAGGGAGGGAGACGGCACACCTACCGGTCGTGGCGGCGGTGGCAGGTTGGCGGGTTTTGGGGGGGGTGGGGGCGCAGTTTGAGTTTCAAGGTTTCGCCCTTTGTACATCACTCAGGGGGTGAAATAAATGGAGGCCCTCTGTCGGTTTCTCAAAGACGCTGGGGATTTACTGGCCTGTGTGGAGAGGGGGAGAGGGGGGGGACCTCTCCGTGCTCAGCAGGGCCTGGCGTTTAGTGCAGGTGGCAGCGCTGCTTTAAATCACTTTCAATGTGTGTATGGGGGGGCAAGTTTTGGAGGGGGAGTCCTGCCCTCCTTCCTTCCTCTTGCTCAGAGATCCAGGGGCTGATATGGAGTGCTCAGTGCGCGGGGTGCCTCCAGTCTCACGGCGGGGTTCAGGGGTGGGGGTTTTAAGTGGATGTTGTGCTTCAGGAGGCCCTGGTGTGCAGGTAAGAAGGTGAAGGGTGTCTCTTTCGGGAGGTTAAGCGGTATGCGCAGGTGGGGGGGGGGGGTGTCGGGTAAGGGCGTAAGGGCTTCCCATCTCCCCGGCTGCCTGTGCTCACAGGGTCGTGTGTGTGAATGTTAAGCAGCTCTCAGACGCCTCGTCCCATTGCGTAAGATCCTGAGATTCCCAGAGCGGGTCAAGGGGCAGAGGTGCCCCGTAAACACACAACGTTGGGCGGGGGGGTAAGGGGTCATGGGGGGGGGAACAGATTCTGTTGTGTCAAAGGAGTTAAGATTAGGAGGCTTTTTATGACCCCTTTGTTTCTTGCTTAAGGTCACACACCTGTTTCTGAGAGCAGGAAGTCCTGTTTTCAGGCATAACCTGCAAATTTTTTGGAAACGGGCAAGACCACCTTTAGATCAGCTGTTGAGCTCTGTCTTAATGCCAGCGCCCACCTGTTGTGCTCACACTGAGCCATGCTCAGCAATGCAGTCAGAAGTACCCGCTGTCATTGTATCTGGGTCTGGCGGGGTGGGCTGGTGGGAGGTGGGGAGAGGTGGTTGGAGGTTGGGGAGGTGGGGAGAGGGGTGGGCTGGTGGGAGGTGGGGAGAGAGGGTTGGGGGTTGGGGGTTGGGGGTTGGGGAGGTGGGGAGGGGGGTTGGGGTGAGGTGGTTGAGGGCTGGTGGGAGGGGGTACAGTAAAGGATAGCTCAGGTGTGGCATATTGTGGTGGTAAACCCAGAGCTGCGTGGGTTCCCGTTTCACTTGAAGAGGGGCGCTGGCGTCTGTCTGCCTCAGACGCTAACGTCCCGCCAGAGGAAGGCCCCCTCTCCCCTCTCCTGCCCCGGGGCACAGCCTGGGCCTCCCCCTTCTCCAATGTCCCCCCCCCCCTCACTGTCAGGGGTCCGAATGGGCTTGTGGTGTCTGGGGCATTCCCCTCGGCAGCAAAATATCATCTCCCAAACCACCCCCCGCCCCCCCCCCATCAGTAAGAGAGTTACTGACGTGCACCGCAGAAAGCGAGGAGGGATCCATTTCAGCCTATAGATTTAAACTCCTCATTTCACTGCCGTATCGTTTACAAAGCATTCCCCACCACTGCCGCTCTCAGATGGGCCCAATGACTCATTATTTGGTGCAGGGGGAGATTTAATAGGGGGCCGCTGTCGATGGAATTTGTTCGGTGATTTATTTCTGCTGGTCGGAGGGTGTGGTGGAGGGGTGGTGGGGGGGGGAACGTCGGAAGGGGTTTCCATGGTCACGGTGGAACATTCTTTTCGGTCGCCATAATTAGCGGTTCTTCTTTTTAACGAGTCGTTACCTTCTCAAAAGTTGCTCTCTCTGCTCTGGCCCTCGGACAGCGAGGGGCCCATTAATGGCTGATGAGTGGCTCTGACCGAATCCGCCGACCCGGAAAGGCTCGTGTGTGAGGAGCGGTCTCTCAGCAGAGCGGTCTCTCAGCAGAGCGGTCTCTCAGCAGAGCGGTCTCTCAGCAGAGCGGTCTCTGAGAGCGTTACGCGCGGTCGTGTTTGTTCCCTCTCGGGCGGAAGGCAGTGCTCATCAAACCCAGGGGCAAGGCTGTGAGCTGCTTCTGCGGAGCTTAACTTCCTGGTTTTGTTCAAAATATGAAAGTGATTGCATGTGGGTGTATGTACTGTGTGCGCGTGTGTGTCTCTGTGTGTGTGTGTGTGTGTGTGTGTGTGTGTGTGTGTGTGTGTGTGTGTGTGTGTGTGTGTGTGTGTGTGTGTGTGTGTGTGTGTGTGTGTGTGCGCGTGTGTGTCTCTGTGTGTGTGTGTGTGTCTGTGCGTGCGCTGTCCATAAATTCATAAGTGGCATGTTCAACGCAGCAGCATAACAGATCTATTGTGCCTTCCTGACTACGCGCCACGGCTCCGAGCTCAGCCCCCCCCCCCGTCAATCAAAATTCCACCGCCATTGTCAAAACACCGTGTCAATATACATCGGAATTTCAGACGGTTACCGCGCGGGGCAGATGTTTTCGGGGCAGATCAGCGGATGGGAACAGTGCTGCTTTGTTTGGGAGCCCTGTTCTGCCTGAGCGCGCTCCTCGCGGGGCGCTGCTGGCTAAAATACCGCCGGGTGTTGCTGTGAATTACCGGGGGGAGGTGAGGGAGGCCGATATTTTGGGCGGAGGGTGGCCCCCGCAGTCTGCGCTGTCTGTGCGCCTTCTGCTCGGCCCTGCCTTCCCCTTACGCCAGAGTGTACTCCACCACCGTGTCCCAGAGTATATATCTGCCATTCCTTCCTCATCTGTCGTCGTCATTTTTTTTTATTTGTATTTTTTTTTAAAGAAAAAAATGTAATCCTGGAAAATCAATTTCCTTCCCTTATTAATTAATGTTTTTTAAAGGGGTGGTGTTTCCAGCCCCTCTGTTGGGTCTGAGGGGGAGACGCTGTGGAGGCGTCTCAGCCCTCAGCCGAACCCAAGTTTTTTTCTTAACGTTGGGGTCGTTTCGGCCCCAGCACACCTGCTCCCCTCATCAGCTCTCAGACGTGAAGGCGGGACTCGCTCCGCCATCCGCCAGTGGAGATTGCGGTCAGCAAGCGGTCTGTAGCGGTCCTAGGTGAGGGTGGGGGGGGGGGGGCAGAGGTGGCGGGTTAGGTAGGTAGCCCCACAAGAGACGGCTGGGTGTCATTATTAACTCTCCTCATTTAGCTACCCCACACAGCCGCTGAAATAATAAAAGAAGAGATGCATCCAGTGCAGATGAGTTAAAAGTTAACAGGGTTGACTGAAGGTGCTGTGGGAGGTGCCTGGCTGCGTGGGAAACTCCTGGGATGGCTTTTGTTGGCCTGCAGTAGAGCGATCTGTGCGTTTTGGGGAATCTCACTCCCCTTCACCTGGAGGCAAATCATCTCCCTCTGCCTTTCAGAGATGAAAGGATATGTGAGTCTGATACTTGTGTGCCGATGGGGGGGGGGGGGGGTTGTAGGTGCAGACAGCAGTGAGAGTAGCCGTTCTGCTACTGAGCGTGTTAAGGCTGATAATCGGGGGGGGGGGGGGGAGTTACGCAGCTGCGTTTGAGATTAAGTAAACATCGTGAGCCGTGGCTGCTCTGCTACGTTCAGGTTTCAAAGAGCGCTTTGTTTCACCCTGCTCCACTGAGCCCTTTCAAAAACACCTCCTCTCCTCCTCCTCTCCCCTTCTCCTCCTTGTCATCCCCTCCTCTCTGCCCCACCAGGGGATGCAGATGTATATCACCCCCGCGATGGAGGGGCCTCTGCCATCTGTACGGACCCCCGATGGCGCGGCTCGGCTGAAAGATCCACAGCCAACGACGGCTCGTCTGCAGTAACCCCTGAAACTCTGTGGGCCCAGATATGAACCCTAACCCTAACCCTAACCCCTGAAACTCTGTGGGCCCGAGCCGGCTGATGCCCGTTGTCAGATATGAACTCTGGCGTTGTTTCAAGATCGCGCTGCTCATCTGCTATTTATGGTGTCGGATGTGTTGTTGCCTCAAACGCAAACGCCCTACTGTTACTTTTAGGGCATCTTGAATTCAAGGCTAATGAGAGTCACTAAGAATCTTACAATTTGATGGACTCGAGAGTGTTTTTGAGCTGTTATTGAATTGTAGGCCAGTGCTTAGCTTGGGTTGGCTTAGGTATAAATGTGAAGTTTGTTTTGTGTTTCTTTTTTTCCCCAGTTGTTTGGCTGTCTTGGTGAAAGGTGTTTGAGTGCACTATGAGGACGTGCTCATGTGCTGGGCAGTGGTTCATTCTGTGCTTTCATTCTGTGCTGCCCAGCCCTGCTCCTGGAGATGTACCGTCCTGTAGGTTTTCACTCCAGCCCTAACAAACACCTCATTCAACAGCTAGAGAGCTCGTTGAGCTTCTAATTAGTAGGATCTGGTGCACCTAATTAGGGTTTAAATGTAAACCTACAGGACGGCAGATCTGCAGGAGCAGGGCAGGGCAGCTCTGGTACAAGGTCTCTCACTGCTTTGCCCGGCCCTGAATCTGGCAGTGAGGACACGGTGTGAAAGGGAGGCTTCTTTCTTTCTGCTGTAAATGTTTAACCCCGGCTCTCCCGTTCTGCCTGCTCTCTGGAGAGAAAAAAAGTCTTTAGTTAACCTCTCTCTTGTCATTTAACTCAGTGGCTTTCAAACTCTGTGTAGGGGATCCAGTTGTTTTTTTGTTACAGCCAGCCTCCTAATGCAAAACAGTTTTTTTTTGAAAACGTGTTAAAGTTCTATCGTAATGTTTTCCTAGAACGTAGGATATTTCAAACCCAAGCGCGGATTCAACTTGTTTACGATTTTTTCTGTCACTGAACTCTTCATAAACCACAAATGGTTTCGTTTCTGTGACCAGGTGTCCGCACTTTGGGTTGTTAGGACTCCGCTGATTTCACCTGCCAGTCTAGAACTATCAGTTCAAAAATTAAACCTGTGTCCAATCATTTACCATAACGCCCATTACAGAGAGGCATTCGTTGACCTGACTTGTCTTGGTTTATGTCTTGGCATGTGAATATTTGTTCTTTGTGGCATGCAAATCCATTTCTGCCGTTTTATGCCTGTAAATGATGAATACTTTTTTCCATGGACAAGTAACCATAGCTAAATAAGAACAGTTAGCCGCTTGTCGCAGTTTAAAATTCTGCGATTAAAGTTGGAACGCAGGCTCACACACACAGTGGGTCCACAGGACCACCTTTGAGAAGGTCTAACTGATGCTTGTGAAAGCATCAACCTGGAGGTGAACCCCAGGGGGAAAAAAAAGTGTGGAAGGGGATCCTGCAAACATGCTAAATTAACGGCCCGTATAAAGGTCAGAACATGGAGCCCGGCACTTTCCCTGGCCGCCGTATTTCAGCCGGGGGAGATTAACGCTCTCTAAGGCAACCAGATGGGGGTCTCCGTCGCCCCCGGAGCGGGAGGGGTCACTGATGACCACGGCCGAGGAAGAAGGTCGCTCGCTCGCGGCGCTGTCAATCACCCGCAGCCGACCTCTGCAATTAGTCCCCTTTACCTTTGACCCGGGGCGATCTCGGCCAATGGAGAGAGGCCATTAGGAGACGCGCCGTAAACGGTGTGGTTTACATTTCAGAGCGAGCCTTGTAATCCACCCCTGCGCTGCTCTTCAGCCCTGAGCGCGTCTTCAGCTCATTCCCAGAAGAAACACAATCATTAGGAGAGAGGTAATAGACCTTTCAAGAGAAGGGGAAAATACCTGGAGCTGGGGGGACTTATAAAAAGCACAGTGACTAAGGCCTCAGATTCCAACCCACCGTAAAGTGACATCTGAGGAGAGCTTTGCTGTCTGCTTTTTCAACTTGAGCCAGGTTTAGGCAGGAGGGACGGGGGGGGGAGAGAGAGGCATCTTTTTGATCTTTATCAAGACTTTGTCCAGAAATCGTTCACCCATTTCTATCAACAAATACTTTTTGTACGGACAGATATGCCTTGGTCTTTAAAGTGTTGAAAATTACAGTTGTAGTTAGTCATGCAAGCGTGAACTTTAAAGTGTTTGTGAGTCAGTGCCGAAGAGCAGACGGGGTGGCTAGCCTGTGAAGCCGTTAGCCCTCCTGTGAGTGACAGCTCTTCAGATGCGCTCTGTGTTCTTATTTACGCGCTGTGGTGTGTTCTGTGCACACGGGCCTGCCTCCACCACCTGGTCTCCCAACCCTGCTGTGGGACTGTGGCAGCATGGAAGGGGTGTAGGGAGTTTCACTGTGTAGTGTGTGTGTGTGTGTGTGTGCCGAGAGGAAGTTAGAGAGAAAGAGAGAAAGGAAGAAGGAAGAGGAGAGAGAAACAGAGGAAGAGGGGCAGAGAGAAAGAGAAAGAAAGTGAGGAAGAGGGAAACAGGAAATTGGAGAGAGAGAGAGAGGGCAAGATAGAGGAAGAGGGAAATGGAGGAACAGGAAAAGAGAAAAAGGGAGAGGGAAAGAAGTGGGGATGCAGATTAAGGACTGGCCACCTTGGAGGGACCCTGTGACCTCAGCACATGGCTCATTGTGTGTGTGTGCGTGTGTGTGTGAGAGTGCGTGTGCGTGTGTGTGTGTGCGCAGCAGGGCTGACAGGAAGCCGGTGCCTCAGAGGTCAGTGGAGAGCCACCTGCCCTCAGAGCAGCCCGACCCCGTGCGTGCGTGAGGAGAAACAGACGCGCTGCAGAGAGGGGCGGGGGGGGCGGGGAGGGGGTCTGTCTCACCCTCACACGGTCTGACTCGCTCCTGTGACTCACGCCACGGTCATCCGCCGCTGAGAGTCGCTCGGAGGCCCCCGGCCCGGTGTTTACACGCTCAAACCGGGGGGAACAAGAAATGCCAAAGAAAACATAACCCCCCAACAAGATCCATGACTACTGCTCACCTTCCGTCCTCAGCGGCGGATTAGTCACACGGTTTACTAGCCCCCCCCCCCCTTGTTATTCTGTTAAGCACGCTAAGAGTGACTCAGCTAGCCTGGCTCACTCATGATAGCGTGCTGCCTGACACCCCATTAAACGAAATCTCGTTTCAGAATTACCCTTTAGCATCAAAGAGTTAGCGTAGTTCTAGCAGCTAGGAACGCATCTCAATAAAAAGGAAGTGAGGCTCGGGGAGGAGGGGGGGGGGGGCGGAGAGAGCAAGGGTAGCGCTGGGCTGAAATATTTGGAGCTGTGCAGCGTACTGGACCTGTTCCCCAGGCCTGTTCCCCAGGCCAGCGCGGCGGGACGGCGGCTGAGGGGTAAGTATTTAAGTACAGGTTAGCGGTGGCGCTGCGAGGCTGCGCTCAGCTTGTCCAGCCCGAGGCCTCGCCGCCGGAGCGTATGAACTGTCCCGCGCTCGTAACTCAGGGCAGGAGCCGACAGCCGGAAGCGCGGATGGTGTGGGTTCGAGCCGAGGGGAGCCTGACGGGGAGCTGGCCTGGTGCGCACGTCCCTCTGCTGGTGCTGTGCATGCTGAGAGACCTATTGTGGGAGATCTAATCCCTTACTGAGCTTGTGCTTTTTCCACAGCCATCTCTATGTGGAGTTTGCCTGCAGAATGCAGTCCTGATGCTGGAGTGGTCCGGTACTAACCACTAATAATGATCACTAGTTATGACAAACTGCTCATGCTATTGTCTTAATAATAACCACTGCTTATGGTAAACTACTCATGCTGGTATCTTAATAATAACCACTGCTTATGGTAAACTACGTATGCTAGTATCTTAATAACCGCTGGCTATTGTAAACTACCCATGCTGCTGTGCATTACGGAGCAATAAGGAAGCTGATTGGTTACACAGTCCGTGCGGGATTAGAGCCGACATGGCTATCTTGCTGTGATTAGCGGTGAGTGAGGAGCGATGACAGTTTAAACAGGGGACAGATGAGAATGTGAGAAGGTTCTGGAACTCATCATCTAGGTCACATGACAGGCAGGCGAGATGGATGCCCCGGAGCACGTGGCCTGTTCTGTCTGTGTAGCGGCGGGAGAGGCAAAGCAGTTACCGGAACACCGGACTCACGGAGGGGTTGCGGGGTTCAGTCCGCCCTGCCGGATCTCGGACTGCGCACGCTGGGGGGGGGGGAGGTGTCAGCTATGTAGGTCACCCCAGATGAATTGGTCATCTGGTGTGCATAAATAACCGTCTCCTGCAGCCGCCGCGGATGTGCCAGGCCAGGGCTCTGGTCCTGGTTCTGGAGTTTGACTTGACGTCACTGCAGGCCCTCGCGGTCTGAAGGTCGGAGGTCAAAGGTGAGAAGGCACCCTCCTTGAGAGTGGGGGGGGAGTTGGTGTGCATTACATTGTACTATACAGAATAATGCTGGAAGTGAATTTCTGAAAAATGTCATTAGGAATTTTGTTCTTTTGACTCAGCATATTTCCATGTTCTGTCTGTCTAGAAAATTCCCTCAATTCATCTCTCTTCTTTTTTCCGAAGGTAGATCCTATAGCGCCCTCTTCTGGCATTCAGCTCTCGGTGCCTGAGCTGTAGCACGTGTCGTAGGAGGGGTAGGGAACCCAAATTTGACCTGTCCCTGGGCCAGCATTGTGGTTCTCTTAAGGGCCCCTATGGGCTGCAGCCTTAGCATTAAAGCATGCTATTTAACCTTGCAGGTAGGCTGAACTTTGATTATTTGGTACTTGCCATTGCTTTCCATAACTGAAAGCAATGGAAAAATCATTCTCTTTAAAGAGTTAAAGATATTGGGTATCGGTGAGGGCCTAAGGCTCGGTGCTGTTCCTGAGTTCCTGCCCAGTGCCTGCGCTGTGGCGCATCCAGGTGTTCTCTGCGGAGTCACCTGACCCGAGGACAGCCATCACTCCCGCTGTGCATGCTGGGAAGAAGATAATGAGCGCAGGCTAGAACCAGGGCCCCCCCCCCCCCTCGGCGACCTCCTCTCCCGCCCTGCTGGGCGAGCTCCCGCTCCCTGCCGAGACCCTGACATTTGGGACGGCAGGGTCTTAAGCACCTCTAAAAATCTCTGAGAACGCGTGAGAGAGGAGAACAGTGGGGTGGAGAGAGAGAGAAAGAATGCAGTGAACCGAAGCCTTTTTTAGCTTAATGATTCATTGAGCCGGTGAGCACAGTGTTGAGAGGAAAAAGGAAGCGTGTTGTTGTGGCGTAGCAAGGTTCCGCTGCGTAGTGTCAGTTTTTATGGCTTTTTAATGTTTACTGAGGTGCCTTAAATCGCTCTCATGCTCTCATTGGACTATTTAAATAACGCTCCAGCAGGGGTCTATGGCTGGGGGTGCCAGACAGGGGCAGAGGTGGAGGAAGAGTGTGCCAAACACCAGCGCACCGGCTGATGAGTCACGCTGCACGGGCCCTGACTCACCCCTTTTAAGTGGGTGACTGCGAGGCCAGGCGTAATCCAACATTTCCTGGAGGGCTGATTAAACACAGCCGTGAGGAAGGGCCCGTGGAAAACACGCACGCTGAGTCACTGCGTAGCGATCCGCTTCCCCCTCGCTTCCCGTAAGGCGTGCAGTCAGAGGGTACCTCTTTGGCTGGGGGCCGGCAAGGGGCCTCGCTAACTGGGGGAGAGGCCGGGATTCCGTGAGCGTTGTGATGTCATCACCCTGCGCCCTCCCTCGGTTGCGGGCGCTGGTCAGCGAAGCCGCTGCAGCTGCTTGCCAAAACGTGCGTGCGCTCGCCGGTTAGGACTCCAAACCTATCTGGAGGAAACGGCGGGCAGCGTTTTTATCGCTCTTTTTTATCGCTTCCCTCGCTTCCTCTCCTCCAGCCCGGCGGAGATGGCAGCTCAGCCCGAGGTCACCCCGGCAGGGCCCGGGGGGGGCTCTCCCCGAGGCGCGTTCTTTTTGGAAACCCCGTCCTGCTAATGACATGTTTACTGTTTGCGCTGCTGAGCCGCTCTGAGTCCCGAGCAGGAAAACGCACGCGTCTGTGAGCGAGCTCCTAATTACAGAGCGGGCAGTCCCCCCGAAATAACGCAGTCGCAGCCATGTGACGGGACGGGACGTCCTGGAGGAGAGGGACGGGGCGTTCGCTCAGAGCTCGTAAATTTGGGGCCCCTGTAAGAGCGCTGTTCAGTCACCACTCTGGCTGGAGAGGGGCGAGGTGACACCTGCTGTCCTGACAGACAGCTCTAATTAAGGCATCATGAACTCCAAACTGCTGTCAGGCTGACTGCAGAGTCGCTGCTCAGCGTGTCATTCTGCTAAATAATATATAGTATATTGTAAATATTATAGGTGGGTCATTATATGCTTTTCTCCTTGTTGACGAGCTAATTTGTCCTTGTGATTACTCAGGAACTTATTTGCTGTGTGCGCGTGTGTGTGTCCGTGTGTGTGTGCTTAACTTGTTTTACTGCAGCAAGCACATTTAAAGGCACTGCAGTTGTGACATTAGCATTTATGTATTTGCTTATTTATTTTTGTGTTTGCGCCTTGTAGTTTCACCGGTTTTTTTTTAAACATTTTTTTCTAGGCGATTAAGAATCTGTCAAGTACTTGTTAACTCAAAAGGTCCCACCTCTTTTGAAAATAAAATATGTTTATACAAAAGTAATAATTGTTCTGGAGCCCCTGCCAAACGCTGCCAGTCATTGCCATATGTCACTCAACGGCTGTGTGTGGTCAGGACAACTCGTGCCATCAAGGAGAAATTCCCATGAAATAACCAAAAAAAAAGAATAAAATAAATTGGTCAAATCAGATGCAGATTTGAGTATATTAGAAAAGAGCAGAAAAAAAGCGTTTTCCATTTATTTTATCTTTTTATTATATCCTTTTGGAAATAATTTGCTTGGCTGAATGTGCTGGCCCGCGCGTTCAGGTTAGCGCCTCGAACCCCAGCTTGGCGTGAGTTGCGGCCTCAGGCCTTCGCTGTGAACGTCGTGTGTGGTCTTCGCTCTCTTCCCCCCACCCCCCCACCCTATTGTTTGTCGTAACAGGATGGGTGATGATGCAGATATTATTTATTCCCCCCCCACGCTCCCCCAGTGCAATGCAGTTCAAATGACTTATTTCAAGTGAATACTGTATGTGTGTGTGTGTGTGTGGGTGGGTGTGTGTTGTGTGTGTGATGGTGTGTTCGTGTGTGTGTGTGTGTGGTGTGTGTGTGTGTGTGTGTGTGTGTGTGAGAGAGAGCGTTCCTTTGTGTGTGTGATGTGGTTCCTTGTAGCGTGTGTGTGTGTGTGTATCTGGGTGTCTGGCACTGAGACTCACAGCGTCTCTCTGAAGCGCCTCAGATTAGAACTGCAGAGGATCGGCGCTGCCAGCCTCCCCAGCTGCCAGGAGCCCGCTCGGGTTCCCACAGTTAGCCGACGCCTCCTACTGGAGGCTGGGAGGAACTGCCTGTGAGTCCGACACCTGCACAGTCACAGACACACTGCAGTATAGGGTGGCTGGGGGAGGCAGCCCGGCTGCACTTTGCACAGACACAGCCTGCTTCACTGCTGGGGAGCGGAAGACGCAGAGACAGGTATGTGTGTGTGTGTGTGTGAGAGAGAGAGTGTGAGTGTGTGCGGCAGGGACAAGTATTTGTGTGTGTCTGTGTGGGTGAGATGGACAGCTTTCAGATAAATCAAGGAGATGATGAGGCACCTTTTTTCTTTCTTTCTTTTCTTTTTATTCATTTTTATTTCACTGCTCGAGCGCCTCTGCAGATGCCTCCTCAAAGCCTGCCAGGAGCTGCTTCTGTGAGTCAGGCCTGTTAGGGAGCAGAGAAAACAAGGCGGTGAGAAGCTTAGACAGTGAGACAGTGCTTTTCAGAGAAATTCACAGCAGAGTGTCTTAAACCACATTAACTTCTGTGTGTGTGTGTGTGTGTGTGTGTGTGTGTACGTGCGCGCGTGCATGCATGCGTTGGTAGCTATGCCCACGTTTTCAGTGTTGTGGTATTTGGCTTTTGTTATGTGGTTCTATGTGCAACATCGTGTGGTTATGGTATAAATATTTGGTATGGTACAAATCATGGTTTGTGATGAATATGTGGTATGGTGTGAATTTTGGTACGATATGAATACGTAGTATCGTTTAAGATATGGTATGGTACACCTACGTGGCACATTCTGATTCCAGTGGTTTTGTCCTGTGATTTCAGAACCATCGTTCTGATGTATTCTGAATATTTGAGTTAGATTGTGTGTGCTGTGTGTAAGTGGGGTCTGTGTTTGTCCCTTTCGGGTCCTTGTTTGGCTGCTGCTTGTTACTGACAGAACCAAAAGGGAGGAAGCCACAACAGGCACCACTTTGAAACGCTGGTGTGTTTGAAGGGTGTCCAAATGCATTTTCTTTGGGAGAAAGAAATGCACTTAATTGGGAATGCGGATGGTGTCTGAGGTAGAGAGGGATAATGGGGGGTGGTGGTGAGGGGGGTTCTTTAATAAGGAAAAGGTGGCACTTTTAAGGGTTGGAGGGTGAGAGACGGCCAGTGAGCTGCTGCACATTTACATAAGACCTCTTCCAGTGTCCTTGTTAAGCGTTTCCTTACCACCATTTTACCCCCTTAGTGAGCCACTTCTACTCATGGTATTCTCCGCATTGTGAGTGAGTTTAAGGTCAGGCTGTACTGGTGGAGGTGAAAATAGATTCTTTTTAAAAACAGCACTTCCTCAAATGATCTGTGTTTTTTTAGCAGACTGCTCTTGTAGATGAATAACACCAGGCCTTATCATGTGAACAGCAGATAAGACGAGTGACATGATAACACAAACAGCACCATTACTGCTGTTTCCTCATATTGGCTCCATGGTGATATAGATTAATATAAACATATAAAAACAGGTAGAGTGCAAAGTAAATCTTTCATTTAAACTGAGAGGGTGAGACGGGGCGATCGCTTGCTTTACCCAGCTCCTCGTTTGCACTACACAGGATTGGGGGAGGTTTGGTTGTTGCTCTGCACAGTCAGAACCTTCATTTTGAACTTTGTGTTACAAGCTCCTGTTGCTGCGCATCATGTCGGGTTTAGAAAACGGTTTTTCAACGTTTCAACGGCATCAGCGTGGGTGCGATTACAGATCTGCGTTCTCCTCTCTCTCGTCGCGTCTCAGATCTGTGAAGCCCTTTTCCGGCCCCTCTTTCCTGCCGTATGAGCGACAGCTAACGGTTGTGAGGTTTTTCTGCGTTACCGCCAGGACTTCCCCGTGAGCGGGTGCGCGGCGGTTCCCACGGCAGCCGCGCTGTTTATTTTTTGCGCGTGGCGGTGTGTCGCGGTGTGTCAAACAGGGGGGCTGTGTGACCCTGCCGTTAAAACAGACGGGGACTCCTGCCCCTCTCAGGAAGACACTGCACCGCCAGCACCAAGGAGACTGAGGCTTCCTCCTCACTGTAACTTCATCCAGGATACGCTACGTTTCTCTCTCTTTCTCTCGGTTTCTTTCTCTCATCCTCTCTCCCTCCCCCTTTTTGCTTTTCTCTCTCTCTCTCTCTCTCTCTCATGTTTCTCTCTCTCTAGTGTTGAGGCTCCGGTTCCTCACCCCTCTCTCTCCTCCCTCCCTCTGCAGATCTACACTGATTGGGCCAATCACTATCTGGCCAAGTCCGGGTGCCCGCGCCTCATTAAAGACCTGACCCAGGACATCGCAGATGGAGTTCTGCTGGCAGAAATCATCCAGATCATAGGTGAAAGAATACGCTGGTCTGCTCTACCTGCATGTACACACACACACACGCGCACGCACGCACGCACATGCACACACGTACGCCACACACACACACGCACACACGTACGCCACACACACACACGCACACACACACACACGCGCACGCACGCACATGCACACACGTACGCCACACACACGCACACACACACACACACCGCACACACACACACACACCGCACACACACACACACACACACACTCCTCTGATATCTGCGGCTGCCGTTAAACGCGGTGAAGCCCTGACATTCAGACGGGGCTCTCTGCCGCCACCGCCGCCGCCGCCGCCGCCGCCCCTCTCCAGAGAAATCCGTGACCTCGGCGCGTAAAGCCTCTGATTGTAAAGCGTTTACGCTCTATTACAGCATGTGTGTCCCATGTGTGCTCTCCAGAGCGGTCTGTGTGTCTCCCCCTCGTTCCCCCTGCTCTCCCCCAGCTCTCAGACAGGCAGCGGCTCAGGGCTGGGGGCGGGTGGGGTGGGGGGGGCGTCAGCGCCAGTTTGGCAGGGGCTGCTGTTTCAGTGGAGAGGCAGTTGGCCCCGGCTGCTTTAGCTGCACTGCTTCTCTTCCACGCCGCGGTGCTCAGACTGAAGCTCAGCCCTCTCTCTCTCTTCCCCCCCTACCCCTCCTCCTCCTCTTCCTCTGCTCTCTTCCTTCCCCCCTGCAGCTAATGAGAAGGTGGAGGACATCAACGGCTGCCCCCGGAGTCACACTCAGATGGTAAGTCGGCGCTTTCGCGTTCGGACGGCTGGGCTGTGTGCCGGCAGAGTGAGTTGTGTGCTGCATGACTGTCTGTGTCTTTAGTGTCCTGAAGTGGTGTTTTCAGAAGACATTCTGCCTGTCGTTGTAAATATTTAAGCACCTTGATTTGTAACGAAAGGTACAAGCTATATCCCTCAACTTATATGTATAATTTATGGCGCAGGTATTTCTGCAAGTATGAAATGTTTAGCTAATAGGCACGAAATATGCTGATTCACAGTGCGTAAGTCTTTTGGCTGTCTAATTTTGAAATAAATTCAAAGTGTCCTCCTGTTTGAGTAGCCCAGCTTTTCCAATGGCCCTAGTTAAATTGTAGTATTTGAGAGGCATTTTTATGATGCCGGGTTGCCTGTTGCTGCTGTAAAAAATGCCAGATGAGGACAGCTTTAGTTTTAGCTCCATCCACACAGTCCTCAGGGCCGAGGCAGAGCCAGGCCTGCACAGGCTGTGAGTCCGCTGAACCCTGATGGATTATGGGCTCCGTGAAAGGGATCAGCTGGCCCAGCAGGGGGCAGCATTGGTGTGGTGCAGGGCTCAGGTAAAGGTGTGTCGCTGAAAGGGGGTGATTTTAGAAGAGGGTGTGCTAGAGAGGGAGAGAGACAGAGAAACTAGAGTGAAAGGAGGAGGTATATGCGATGGGTAATTACAAAGTTAAAAATAACGGTAGATATGATTGCGAGGGATCTTCCTGGTTGCTGATTGGTGATTGGAACAGTCACATGCTGTTGTAGCTGATGAGCTGAATTGCAGGTGATTTAGCACTTCATAAAATAAACATTTCTCCCGTGCGGCGGTCTGAATCAACACTGGCAGTGACTGTGCGCTTGACAGGTACGTGGCACATACACGTCCATTGACTTGAGTTCTCCTCGGGGAGCTCATTAGCCTGCTGAGCAATCAGCGCTAAGCACAGGGCCCCCCCGCGGGCTTTCATAGCCTGAGCCACAGTGCTGCCACAGTGCTGTTGTGTAGGGGTGCAGGTCACCCCCCCCCCCCCCCGCCCCCTTAAGTTTTGTGGCGACCAGGATGACTGGCGTGCGCGGGATGGCTGAGATTCCGGGTCGCATTCCCGCCGATCACATTCCGGGCACGCCTTCCCCAAAAAGACCCCGCAGCTGGCACGTCTGGAGTCTAGCTGGGACCCTTAAACTGCGTGTGTGAACCCATACCGCAGAGAGCTCTCCAGACCTCACATGTGCCCTTGCAGATGGGCCAAGGTGAACCAAAAGCATCCGATGGTAGTTATTTATCATGACGCTGTGACTGTCCTTGATGGCTTGTTCCCTTTCACGTCAATCATGTTGTGAACACGCCCCTTTTTGATTTTAACAAGAATCGTTTCATGAGTTGTCTGGCGCCCTGCATTCGAGAGTTTGCGATGCCTTAGCCAATAGCAGGCAGAGCACAAAGACTTCAGGAGATGTAAAGGGTCTAAGCTCTGACATATTCAGAAATTGACATAGGAGTTTATGCATTTGTAGATGATTGCAGTTGAACTTGTTTTTATAGGACTGAATATTTGTCCAACCCATTTCTAAGCTTTAAAACAACATACAGATCATGCTGTGTTTGTGAATGATGCAGATATGGATGTTAGGTATAGTATAATAGGGTGGGGGTGAGGGGCTGGGGCAGAGGGGGGTGTAAGTGGGTAAACTCTGAGCACCTGTCCCCTGAATGGTTTTGTCATTCAGGCCCACCAGCCGCAGTCTAACCCATTTCTCCCACGGTTAAAATATTTATGGAAATGTAATTGAAAACGGGGAGATTGATCCGGTGTGGGATGGCCCGGCTCAGAATGCCATTAATCCGGCGTGCCGTAGAGAGGCCCTCGCCTGGTTGCCCGTGGACGGGCGGCAGCCCCCCCCCTGTTTTTCATCTGACACGATTCGGCCGCATCGATTTCCAGACTCGGGACGGCTGCGCGTTTTATAATCGGCTTTTCGGGAGCCTCTCTGAAGTGGGAGAGAAGCGTCCCGGCACCACAGCGCAGTCACCGCCACAGAAAGCCAGCGCTCAGCAGAAAACAAAGCCCCGGCTCCTGAGCTGCGTAATTACGGGGCCTGATTAAGAAGAACCGCGGAGAAGTTCAAAGGAGCGCGTACCGATCGCGTAACGGAGAGTTATTTTTTATTTTTTTATTGCTGCGTTTCCAAAGCTTCACTTTTTTAAAAGTTTGGGGTGAAGTTACTCAAGGTGGGGTGACTGGCACCACGGGCTTGGCACGGGAGAGCTGGTTTGCGGTGCGATGATTGATTGTAATTATAAACTTTTTTATTGAACAGCTGCGTTCATTCATGGCAACTCAAAGTGTTTCCCAGCAAAGGATAAGAGCATATGGTTACAAATAAACATGTACACAGAAATCGTGAAGTGAATTGCAAAAAATAAAATGATGATTCTCATCCTCGTTGGAAAGTCACGCCTCCTTGTCCTTCTGCACAGTACTTCACAAACACCCTCCGTCGTGAGTGGGAGTTTCACGGCCAGTAATATCGGGGGTGTGCGGCCCGTGTCGGTAAGCTGTGTGTTTGCGGTGTCGCTATGAGTCACAGCCGCGCACGCTTTGACTGGGTCGAGGTGCACGCTGTGCTGCAGCGACGCCATGCGCCGCGGTAACCATGGAGCTGGACAGGAGGAGGAGGAGAGTAGGCACTGCAGCGGCGAAGCAGCCGCATCTCACACTGCTTTGTCCTCTGTCTGTTTCCACTCGTGAATCTGGAGCTCCTTCACACTGCCAGGGGGTTATCATGGGCCCTCACCCAATCAGAACACAGTCTGCTATTTGTTCTTTTCTGCCCATCTTTAAGACGTTTTCTAGTGTGTTTTTTCTAGACTTTTTCTTGTGCGACTGTCTGTGGCACACATGGACGGGCGGCCATGTTTCTGATTCCCCACTGGTGAAATGGGGAAGCAAGATTTCTATTCTAACTGAAAAATGGCAGAGTATCACTTCTACACATTTTCGAGTTTCCTTTTGCAGGGGCCTGTAGTACACGTGGTGTTGCTTTCCCGCACTTTGAGAAGAACCCGTTTTAGAATGAAGTGATCTGTCACTTGTCCTTGTCCAAATTCCCGTTGGTGTTCAGTTGTAGGTTTCATCACACTGTGACTTGGATTACTCTCGGAAGGGATGTAGCACCAGACAAATGAGAACTACATCCAGCTAATTATGTTCCTTCGTGCAGCTAGGGTTATTATTATTATATTATTTATTAAGACTGTGACTGAAAACACAATAAACTTCGACAAGGAAAAATCACGTTATTCAAATAAACATAAGCAGCGGTAATGGTTGTAATTGGTCTGGGGTGCTTAGTCTCCCCTTGTCGGATATTTTCCTTTCCGAATTGCGCTTAACGACTTGGGGCGAAGCTGGGAAACCCTCCCGCGTCTGAGGAGACGGCGGAGGAACTTTCGCGGCCCGCCGAATTCCTCCCCGAAAACTTGTTAAAAAAAAAAAAAATCCCGCGAGATGAAAAGGAGAAGCCGCCAAGTTAAACGGCGGTTTGTGTGACGCGGCACGCGGGAGGCGTTAGCGCTCGCCCTTGAAAAATATTCCACTCCAGCTGCTGCCGCTGAAGTCGTCTCCAACAGTCAGACAGAAAATAAACAACGCGCTTCTGGCCGCAGTGAGTCCCCGTGCTAGCGGCAGCATCGTGCGCTTTATTTAAAAGTTAAGGCCGAACGAGAGAAAATAATTAATCGCATCTTTGAGTTATTTGGCGTTTGGGGGGCCGTCCTGCTTGTGTTGGGAGCTCTTATGATTGATGAGCATACGGGGAGCAGTTAGATCTCTTCACCAGGATCCCAAAGCAGCTTTTATAGTCACACGCGCCTCATCAACAAATTGCCTCTTTAAAAAATCCAAAAATGCTGCCCACTAGTATTTATTTTGTGGATCAAGGATTTTAATTGAAGGAAGAGTGCCGCTGATTTTGTCTAACTCTGTTGGAGAGAGAGTTGGAGAGCTGTGTAGAAACTGTTCTCCAGTATCTCTACATGGAACAAAATTCCAGTGCTTTGCTCCCTAGCCGAATGGGGACCACGGGGCGTCCCGTTACAGGAGGGCGAGGGCAGGGTGGCGGGGGTGTGCGTGGAGGCGCCTGAGGGCTGAAGGGAGCTGGCGATGGTCGCGGTTGGTGGCGGGATGGGGTCGGCGGCACGCTCGCGGGTGGAGCCGCGTGTTCAGGAGGGCGTACCCCGTTTAATAACGCGCCCCGTCTCCGTTTTGGCATCTCACACGCACTGCACTGCAGGGCTAGGTGCAGGGGCCGCGGGCGCCGCTGTGTTGGGATAAGCCGTGTGTAAACACTCATCCGTCCTGCCCCGCGGACAGCAGCGCTGACTCACTGCGCGCGGGTCTGCGTCTCGTCAGAAGCCCGGTCCAGACGCCCTCGCGTCCGTACGTCACACCACAAATCACACCGCCACCACTGAGACAGGACCCTGGCGGGTCGGGGGTCGGGTAATGGCGTCAGTGGCGCGGCACGCGAGAGGGGAACAGAAGCGTGGTGTGAGAGGGGCGCTGCTTCTGACACAGCGTGATCTGTGGGGCTCCATCCAGGGGCAGGGAGCCCAGCCATTGTCCCGTCACACAATGCCAGCGAGGCTGCAGGAAACCCGAACCTCCCCCAGCATTGGTCTCTCTTTGTGGACGCTCGCCGTGTCTGACGCTCTCCGGACACAGGGCCCTTACAGTGCCGTCACCGTCCTATGACACCCCCCCCCCCACACAGCGAGGTGACGGAGGGTGTGCGGGGTGGGAGTTTGACTCCGCCGCTGGACGGGGGGTCGGGGGGGTAGGTCATCGGGCAGCGGGCCGGCGTACAGCACAGCACAGAGGCCCTACAGTCAGCGAAAGAAAGGCCTGCTCAGTCACACTGCCCCCCCCCGAGCGCTTTCTATGCAGATGAGCTGGCCACCGCCGCCCGCCTCCTCCCTCCCTTTCTAAAGGTCAGGGGCGCATCGTAGCGCGGCGCGGCGCTAGCTCCCCCGCCAGTCTGTGTGTGTGGCGTTAGCGCCGCTCTGCATTCCTACGGTCCACGCGACGGAGTGACAGGGCGCCGGGGGTTTTCCCCTTTCCCATCCCGGAACCCGGGGCTCTTTCCTCGCCCCCCGCGAGGTCCCGTGTAGGTGGGTCATGTGAGGTTTTTACGCCACGCCGCCCCATGCGGTGGGGGGCAACCCTCCCCCCATATCCTCCCCGCCGGGGTCGCGGGGGGTCGGACGGCGGCGAGCGGACAATGGCTGCTTTATGGACCGGGGGGGGGGGGGGGTAATTAGCACTAATCACAGGCGCTAAACGCTACGCTCAGCACGCGCGGGCCGACCGACTGACCGACCGACTGACTGACTGGCCCTGAATGCGCGGCATTCATGCGCCCGTGTGCTCCCTCCGTCCCCTCTCTCCCCGCCGAGCGCAGCACCCACCCAGCCCGACTCTCGCTTCCTCCTTTCAGATCGAGAACGTGGACGCCTGCCTCAGTTTCCTGGAAGCCAGAGGACTGAACGTACAGGGTCTCTCCGCCGAAGGTAAGGCTGGCTCTTTTTTTTTTTTTGTTGTTGAATTCCAGTGCTGCTGTGCGTTACTGCTGTCGATGGCAAAATGGGTGCTCGCTTCCTCTCCTCAATGCGCACAAAAAACAGGAAATGATGTTGTACTCCGCAGCTCACTTTTATGACTTATTATTGATAGCTAAAGCCTGGTATGATGGTCCTATTCCTATTCAACATGAGTTATTTATTTATTAAACTAAGGAGTCCCTTGAGAATTAAATATCTTTTTTTTTTGAGGGAGACAGTTCTCACCGTCCTACCGCAAAGCAAGCCATGGAGAGAGTGTTAAACTTCTGCATATGCAGATCATTATCAGCATGCCTCAGCCTCAAAACGCACGTGGTCCTGTCAGACCGTGCGTCTCAGCGTTTCTGTTCTGTTAGCATCATTAGCCGAAGCCGAAGGTTTCTCTGTGTGGGTTCTCATCAGATAATCGCTGTGTAATGTAGAGGCAATTTCCTGAGAAGAACTTCACTGCCCTCTTCGGCAGGGCTGAAATGACCAGGGCCTGTTTACATTAGGCTGACTTCACACGACGCTGGGAAATGTGCTCTCTGTCTGCGAGGAGGAGACGCGCAAAGCACTGTGCTGTGGGGCCTGGCTGTGTCTCCTGGTCCGAGCCCGCGCGTGCTTGAAACCGCTCTCACCTTCATCAGACGTGTGTCAGACTCTCCTTCGTGATCCGGCTGCTGAGGAGTGCTTGGGAGGCCCTTTTTTTTTCACCGTGTGAAAAGACCACCGTGAGTGACATCACACCGAGCCTGTTTACGAGGCGGCGCCATGGAGACGGGTGTGTGCGAGTCCTGGCTGCGCTGCCTTGTTTTCCCGCCCTTTTGATGGCTGGCGCTGAGCGAGTGCGTTCTCGTGAATGAGCGTGGACCCCAGCGACAGCAGTCACATGACCTCACCCCACTTTTGAAGTCTGTTTGCCCTTTTTTTCAACTTTTTTTTTTTTGGAGCCTTTAGGTAAGACCCAGGGCCAGGACAGACCAGTACAGAGATTAAAATCCTGAAATAAAATATGTATTGGGGGGTGGGGAATCTGCGATTGAGGGGTCTCTCTGTGGGGATTTTCCTGAATGCTTTGTCTGTGTCTCTCTTACTGAACAGCCCCTGCAAACCTTCTGGGGCTGCTAAAATGGAGAACGTTCAATGAAGCCACATTTATGATTTAAAATGTCTTAATATGAGGACCATTTTTTTATTTGCACATGCGTTATGATGCGCTAACAAATGTGAATTTAAGGTCAAGCGGTTCTCACAGTCATTCTGTCGGTCTCTTTTCCAAGTTCATTTCGTTTGTCTAGTTTTGGGCCAGAGTGGCCGTATCCCATGGTGAGATTTAGCAGTATTCATCAAGGGGGGAAAAAACTTTTCTGGGAAAAAACAGTTATTTGCAATTTTGGCAAGACACGTCTAGCAGTTCAGAGAATATGCCTCGAAGAATCGACGTCGTGGAGGTATATCTCTGTTTTTATTTGATCATTTGCGGATTTGCATGTTTTTCTACCTCAAATATCAAGCTAACCATGTTTACTAGGAAATGTTTTTGTTGAAACAGCGTTTGGAAAAGAAAAGACATTTCCTTTTTATAATATAAATGATTGTTTCCAGAAATTAGAAAGCAAAGCCCTGAAGAGAGCACTCACTCCAATTTTCACACTCTGCAGAGAAACTTGATTCAGCTGTTTAGGGGTTGTCGCCCAAATTGTTGTGCTTTATTTGATGCGTTTCTAGAGGGGAAAACCGTTTCACAAATTGATTTTATTTGTGCTCCACTTGTGAGTCCCCACATTCATGAAACATTCAGTTTCGTCTTGTGGGTATGTGTTTATCATCTGACTCGATCAGCAGCATGTTTTAAAAATGACCCGCGTTTCCACAGCCTATCAGCTCCCTCTCCTATTAATTATCATGTCCACATTATGTGCATGGACATAATATCATGTCACACACATTTTGTACACTAGCCGATAAGAGGATGCTAATGTGTCTGTGCTGCGCTGAGAGCCCCTACCGACACGTTTCTTTGTTTATTTGTTATTTTCTTGGAGCAGCGCAGTGTGTGTTAGTGTGTGTGCGGGTGTGTTTGCTCATGCTCACGTGCTGTCCGTTGCCCTCTGCACAGAAATCCGGAATGGGAATCTGAAGACCATCCTGGGGCTGTTCTTCATCCTGTCCCGGTACAAGCAGCAGCAGCAGCAGCAGCAGCAGTACTACCAGTCCCTCGTGGAGCTGCAGCAGCGGGTCACGCACCAACCCCCCGGGACGGCGCCAGCCCCCCACCAAAAAACGCAAGACATGCAGTCCAGGTACAAACCCCCCACTACCACCATTAATTACTGTTTCTAATCTTTATCTTATAATTGATCTTTAAGGGCATTTGAAAGCATCTGATCAGTATTATTTGGTTCTGTTCAATTCGTTCATTACTTACCTTAGATTGTTTTAGCCATTGCAATGCGACTAAACCTTTGGTGTCTGAAAATAATCACTAAAAACAATAAAGCCTCAACAATTCAATATAATTAACTTCGGAAAAGGACAATATCAATTGTTTCTTTGTCACAATGGCCTAATTTGCCAAAGCAACACATGACAGTACACTGACATATGTTGCAAGATAAAACAGTCAAATGAATTGACTGCCAAAGGGTCTATAAAAGGTGAACTTCGTGACCACATCGACATAAATCATTGCTGTGTAATCAGAGAGAGGAGAACGCATACTACAGTATTCCTTTGTTGCAAACAGACAGTCTGGGCGGGGGGGGGGGGGTCATCTAAAAGAATAGTAAAATACCAGACATTGGGGGCATTCCTGGGGGAGGATCATTTTGCAGTTATGCAGAGACTGGCTCAGGACTGTGTGTGTGTGCTGAGCCCTCATTTCTGCCAGGGCCAGTGTAGGACAGTACTGCGTTAGAGGCTCCAGGCTGCAGACTCCAGCTCGGATGGGGGGTGGACAGCTGCCCCCCATTCCTCTCAGAGCCCCTGGGATTTTTCCCAAAGCGGTTCGGGACAGGTGCCATGTTGGGGGGGGGGGTTATCAGCCAGAATTGGGGCACAAGACCAGTTGACAATTTGCAAATATACCATGGAGGAATCTAGGCTGGCACATGGTGCAGTGACATCACAGGGCCAGACAAGCTTGTGTTGTGGCACTGAGCACAAAGGATTGTGGGCGACGGGGTTGGGTAGAGGCTTGGACAGCGGGTGGCATTTGTGGCTCTGTGACCCCTCAGTGTTCTAGGGAGATTGTTGATGTGACATTTCAGATCGCATCCTGTCAGATAATTAGATAATTCAGATGATTACTCATCCGCTGCCCCCCTGATGAATACCGTAGCTGTGTCTGTAGGAAGCGCGGAACACTGACTATAGTGTAGGTATTTCTGTAGTCAGCCAGACACGGAACAAAGCAGTGGTGGCGTGATTAATTGAAGGAGGATGCGGCAGATCATTGTGGCTGCGTGACAAGACCGCTGGGGTGGACCCAACAGGATGAGCCACACCCTGTGTTTTGGGCTGCGGGCGAACGGAACCGAAACAGAAATGGGTCTGCGGCAGGAATCCCGAAAAGCAAACCCGTTTATGAGCCCTAAAAAGAATGCTGTGATTTTTTAGCGTGAGAGCGCATCTGCTCCTTCCGCGCAGCTCCTGTATTCGGATCCAGCCCATAAACATGCGGTCTGGGACCCCGTAGGATGAGGCATGCGGCTTTTTATAACCCCCCCCCCACCGCCACCAGCCCCCACCCCCAGCCCTGGTTACGGTTACAAGGCGGGCCTTTCTATAGCCAGCACCTGCTGGACCCGGCCTGGGTCTTTGGGGAGAGAGAGAGAGAGAGAGAGAGAGAGAGAGAGAGAGGGGGCGTGGTGCGTTACTAGCCAGACTCCAGGGAGCCAGCGGGGCCTGCGGACGCAGGAGCCGAGCGCAGCCCACCCCAACCCCGCGAAACTCGCCATGTCCCGCGGCCGCCAGCCAGACCTGCCTCTCTCGCGCTCCCGCCAGCCCCCGCCCGCCCCCCAGCCCAGAGACGGGAAGAGTCGCCTCCCCCCTGGGAAACCCCGCGCCCAGCCCCAGCCGGACTCCCCGAGGTACTGTACCGCGCCCTCCCCGCGCCGCGCCACAGCCGGGCCTTCTGGGTAAACCCCGCGATTAAACCCCGGCGTGTCTGTGGCGGCGGTCCTCTGTGTTGTGTGCGCGTGGGTTTTGGAAATGGCCGTCCGTGCGTTTTCGCTCCACGGCGAGCCGTCGTGTTCAGTGTAAACCCGACGGCCTGGACGCTTAGGGTCGGGTCCAGTGCTGCCCGTGAGCAGAGTCGGAGGAGGACACGTTTGCTCGCTGTCATTAGAGTTGACATTTTTTTGAAGATTTGTGTCTATGTCAGTCTTTGTATCTGTACACAGACCTCGTCTCGCGCCTGTCTGCCCAATCTTCTTCTCAGAAAACAGCACTTTACTCTGTTATTATTAAAATGATGACCCCCAGGTTGAATGGCCTGTCCTGGCCATCAGACATTCTCATGTGCATCTCATGTTTTTATCATATGACAATAGACATGGCAATGCATGCAGAGTAGCTCCTCATGTGTACTTATAATGACAAACTTAGTTTCATTTCAGTTTCATGTAAGTGTTCATACTCACATTGACACGCAAATTTTGTCTATGTTCAGAGCGGATAATGTTCATTATTTATTCTGCAAACAGTCTTAACCCAAGAGTGGTATTTTAATTGCTTTTGCTAAACTGGGAAAAAAATTTAATTCTACTTTTAATGTGACCGAGCCCCTATAAAAATGCCAGTGACACATTCCACCACACACAGCAGGCTAGGGTTGATCTGAGCCTTTCCTTTTAATATTAGATGATTGCAGCTGCGCATTATACCCAACCCCGCCACCCCTAACCGCACATGAAAAGATTGCCTTTCTCACAGCAGTCGGAGGCGCGCTGGGGAAAGTGTGTGGTCTGGGACAGCGGCCGGCGGTAAAGTAACCCCGTCCTGTCTGTTTTGTTTTTGAGAGCGGGGGAAACGTCTGCCAAAGTGTGTGTGAGTCCGTGCGTGAAGAATGTTTCGTCTGACAGATCTCCGCGCCAGTAACCCGGAGTCTGCGCCCCGGAGCCCAGGAGCCCTGGAGCCCCCCGGCCCCACATCTGATTCCCCTTTACGGGCTGGGTGTCTGGGTGGCTGGGGGACTGGGGGACTGGGGGGCCGGGTGGCTGGGTGGCTGGGTGGCTGGGTGGCTGATTTACACCGCCATCATTACTGTCTGGGGCAGAGCACGCTGTGCGGATGAGAGAGAGACAGAGAGGCAGAGAGAGGGAGGGAAGGAGAGAGAGAGAGAGAGATAGAGAGGGAGGGACCGAGAGACAGATAGAGGGAGGGAGGGAGACGGAGAGAGGGAGGGAGAGAGACAGACATAGGGAGGGAGGGATGGAGGAAGAGAGAGAACGAGTGAGAGAGAGAATGCGATGTAGAGAGAGTTTTCCTCGCGGTGCGGCGGCTGAGGCGTTATTACGGTGCGTGAGCCCGTGCCAGGGGCCTGACGGGCATCATCAATCACACTGAGCACTGTCCTCCGCGCCGGAGTGGCGGGGTGTTCCTGATTTAAAGACGTCCAGGGGGACGAAACAGGCGTGCGGCGGTAGCTGCGTTTGTTTAGCTGCATCTGCGTATTGCCTCTCTCCTCTCCTGTCTGTACCCCAAATCTCTCACAGAGCCTCAAAGGTTTTGTGAAATCTCTGGCCTGTTCCTTCTCGTTTTTTGTTCATTCCTTCCGCTCATTTTCAGCTAAAATGGAGGTAATTGATTTCTGCACGGTCAATTATCACACGCGATGGCTTTACACTTGCTCTCCATTAATTTAGCAGTTAATTTCACCGTGGAAGGAAGGGGCTGTGATTTCAGCGGGCCATTTTAACTGAAGCTTGTTAAAGCAGGTGTAATTTAAATTTGCCATGAGCTGCTGCTAATTTCAGTAGTACAATTGTACTAACGTGTCACCTGCCTTTATGTCACATTATATTTAAAAAAAAGGGGAACCAAGGGTGCTCATCCAGAGTTTAGTGCCATCCCCCCTAGTGTCAGCACAGCACACGCCCTGTTCTTATGTACTTCAGAGTGAGCCCTTTGTTTCACAAGGCTGTAAGCAATATCAGGAGCGTCAGACCAGGGGACTTTCTAAGCTGGTACAGTTCTGTGCTTATGTCTCTGATTTATATAGGTCTGATACCCCCCCCTCCCACCCAGGGACCTTTTTGGAGAGGGGAAGAAGGAAGAACTGTTTGGGGGAGAAGCGTGGCATATTTAAATGCATCCTGCCTTTTAGTGCGCGGGACTGTTTGCTTTTTTGGATTCATTGATTCCGAGGCGTGTGGGGGTGGCAGTTGGTTTCTGATTCAGTACATGCAGGTCTTAATGAGTGTACATTCATTCTCCTCTAACGGGCCAGTTCCTAATGGCTCCCTGAAGCCCAGTTGAGAGCAGGAAGGGTTTTTGGGCTGCCTTGCATATGACCCTGCATGGCTGCCTGTTAACTGCATGGTACCTCTCCCATACCCACACACACACACACACACACACACACACACACACACAGTCTACTTTATACTGTACAGACGTGCCTTTGTTTGGGACTATCCCTGTAGCAGTGCAGTTTGTCATCGTTCTCTCTGCAGTTTATTGGTGGCCACCCATCGATTCCGTAGTTTAGGGGAGGATACTGCCAGCCATCGTATATTCTGTACAGTAGCTGAACTAGGAGGAGAGAGTACTCCCAATCCTGTCTTACACACACTGACCGGATGCAAATCCAACACTCATGCTGTTTGTGGCTGCTGTTCGTGGTACATTATAAACAGAGGTACAGTATAAGGTATATCAGCATTCAGCGCATATACCTTATACAACCGTTTACAACAGGTTGCCAGAGCAAAGGGGAGCGTGCCCTGTCTGAAGCAGAGCGCTGGCTCTCCTCTGACGGGTACGCGTTGTGTTTTGGTGAGCTTTGAAAGGTGTCCCGCGTGTTGGTCGGAGGCGTTGTTTCCTGTCCAAGGCCTCTGTGGTTCACGCTCTCTTTCCAGTCAGAGTGAGTGGTTCAGGGGTGGGCGTGTGACTGCTGGCCACACGGTTGTTCTCTGAGCGTGACTCAGAGCCAGTCAGAGCCCAGTGTAAACTCTGATGTCTGTTATAGGAATTTACTGCTTTTCCTTTGGGGTTTTTCCTGCAGGCTGGGAATTATTTTTTTCTTCACCAATAAAACTCCAAAATTAATTGCAGCATTTTTTTTTTTTTGGAGGAGTGTGTTTATTTTTAGGATATGTCAAAAAGAAAAAAAAGCTATTGATATTCTTGAGCCAGAATGAATTAACACTGTTTTTAAAAGAATGTAACATGCACTTCTACTGTACGATCACATGGAACTGTTGGGTATATTGTTTATATTGTAAAACAAAATACACATTTTATATAGCATTGTTTTTACCCTTCCTTTCACTTTCAGCACCCTGGAAATATCAGTGCCACTTGTTACTGTGTTTGGGCATCTAAAAGATGTGACAGCAAGAGAAAGATTCGATAAAACTATCTCTCTGTCTCTCTCTCCCTCCCTCTCTCTCTCTAGCCTCACTGCGCGGTATGCGTCTCCGTCGCCTCACGGCGGTGTAGCGGCTGGCCAGAAGAAAAACACGAGGTAAGCCCCGCCCCTCGGCATGCTGCCGTTCTTCTTCTGTGGTGCCGAGAGACAACGATCCCGTGTTAGGAGGAGAGATAGGAACTCTGCCTCCCACATTCCCGGAGGGCGAACCCCGTGGCCCAGTAACATTATCTGGCCTCGGTTGAAGGCCGACGGCTGTGTTCACTTTTGGGAGGGGGGGCTGGGGGGGGGGGGGGATTGGACCACTCCTACCTTGTCAGCAGTTTTCGCCCATCGTCGCTATCAATTAGACAAATTAAATTAGTCGTGTCACCCAAGACAGATAATTGGGCACTTATCCGAATGGCGCTGCTGCCGTTGCCACGGGGAGCTGCTCTCTGTTGTGGTCAGAGGTCTTTCCCCGGCTGGGCGGATAGAAGTCTCTGAACATTTGTTTCTCCTTAGCAGCGGTGGGAAGCAGCGCACTGTCGGGTTATTCCTCTCAAACCGCTGCCCAGCTATTTCAAATATGCACTCCGCCGCATCGACCAGCCCTGGGTGGCATTCTTCATACAGGAAACGCTCTGGCCTCAGATATATGGGTTTCTCTGGAACTTACTCACGAGTTGTTGTGTAGTAATTTACGCATTCGTTAATTTTATTTCACCAAGCCAATTTATTCTCTCAAGCCCTTGAAAGGAACAGAAATACAGCACACAGTATTCAGGCTCGACACATGGGAAACACACGTTATTAAAAATCATTAGCTGAGCAGCAGAGGTCAGTGTTTCACATCACTGGTATGATTTTTTATTGTTAATATTAATTCATTCTTGGCTTGAAGAGAGGACACACATTGCTAAAGTGTATGCTAACATAGCAAATAAATGCATATTCTCACTCTTTGTCTTTGTGTGTGCGTGTGTGCGTGCGTGTGTGCACATGCATGTGTCGTGTGTGTGTGTGTGCGTGTGTGACAGGCTTCCGGGTCCCTCCAGGCTTCCTGCTGCAGGCAGTGGGGGCAGTAAGGTCCCGGCCGCCTCCAACCTGAACCGACGGAGCCAGAGTTTCAACAGCATGGACAAGAGCAAGCCGCTGCAGTACTGCAGCGGCAACGAGCGCGGTGAGGGAGCCAGACAAGCACAGTCGTGATTTAGATCTGAATCATACCACAACCCGTCTGTACCCAGATTCAGCGTCCATGTTAGGCTTTCACTTGTAGTCTCATTTGTGTAAAATCCACTAGAGGGTGCTATGAAAAAAAAAACATAGCGTACACAGCCTGTCAAACGTGCTAACCAGCGCTGTGTTTCATCTGCTCGGGCACGGACTGCAAGGAGATCTGGGGTGGTGATGTGGTGAGCGTGAGAGTGCGATGGAGCGTTTCAGTGATGGAGAGACGGAGATAGGGAATGATGGTGCAGTGGTAGAACGATGGAGAAGGTGGTGTGATGGAGAGATGGTAAAGGTTGAGGGTGAGAGTGGTAAGATGAGGTGGCAGATGGTAAAGGTTGAGGGCTGGAGTGGTAGAGTGATGGAGAGATGGTAAAGGTTGAGGGTGGAGTGGTAGAGTGATGGAGGATGGTAAAGGTTGAGGGCTGGAGTGGTAGAGTGATGGAGAGATGGTAAAGGTTGAGGGGTGGAGTGGTAGAGTGATGGAGAGATGGTAAAGGTTGAGGGGTGGAGTGGTAGAGTGATGGAGAGATGGTAAAGGTTGAGGGGTGGAGTGGTAGAGTGATGGAGAGATGGTAAAGGTTGAGGGCTGGAGTGGTAGAGTGATGGAGAGATGGTAAAGGTTGAGCGGTGGAGTGGTAGAGTGATGGAGAGATGGTAAAGGCTGAGGGGTGGAGTGGTAGAGTGATGGAGAGGTGGGGTGTTGGTGATGTACTGTAGGCTGAAGCTTTGGTTGCACAGTGGCAGTAGCAGATTTTCAGAGCCTTCAAAGCAAAATGCACAAAGAACAGCCCCCTGTACAGTACAGTATTACAGCCACGTATTTATTTTGGCTGCCCTGGCCTGCTGGATTTATGTGTGATTTTAATACCCCTCTGCCCCTCTCGCCCTCCTCTGTTTACTCAGTCCCCCTGTTCACAATCGCTCTCGTCTCGGGGAGTTTCGGCCCAAATAAAGGCGGTTTGTGCGCCCCTGTGGCAGCCGCACTGATGGATCAGTAAGGCTTACCCCTCCGTAGCCGTACCGGAATCCGTTTCCTTGTGCGAGATTTACAATGCGGAGCGCCTAATGTGTCCCCAGACGAGTTAGAGCAAACTCCTGAACTCCCCTCGCCCGTACGCCCCCCCCCCCGGGGTCTGTGAGCAGGGGCTCCTGGGCCGCCCATGGGGGGAACAGCCCAATCTCTGCCGAAAAACAACCGGCGATTGTTTCCCGGGGCCTAACGCAGTGTGAATTATTAGTACCCCAACACTCGCTGGTGTGTGTGGAGCGGTCGCTCAGTGAAGGAGTGCAGGTCTTGGCTGTGTGTTTGAGGCCCAGCAGCAGTGTGAGCGTGGACTCAGGCACTGAGACCTCACTGCACAGCAGAGCTCACATCCCACCTTCTGCCCATAGACTGACAGCTGAAAAATGGGGGGGGGGGGTGAGTGGTCGTGTTGCCATGGAAACCCATTATAAAAAGTCAGCAGAGCCAGTCGAGAGAACACGACGGCAGCCTGAAGCCGGTCTTAAAGGCAGCGCACCCACCACGTGTGGTCTCTCACCTCTCCGCGCCTTCACGCCCCTGAGACAACCTGTGCGAGCGTGAGCTCGTCATTTCCTTTTCCTGTGGGCGGAGAGCAGAAGCCGGCCCTTGTGCAGCATTTTAAAGGGGGGGGGGGGGCGTGTGCGGGACTCAGTCGTTAAGTCACCCCCGTTTAAGTGCACGCTCTGTTCGCCGCTGAAGTGATCATAACCCCGAACACTGTTAAACACGCTCTGCCGCCTTTCACTGCCTCTTATAAATGCCCACACTCGGGCTTGTACGAGTGCGCTCCTGCGCTTTATTACCAGGTGAGGAGTGAGGTCATCCAAACGCAGCGCGTGTGCACAAACGGCGGTTTTAATAGCCCTGGTTTCCCCGGCCGTTTTCCCCTCGCGGTGGAACTCTGCGGAGCGCGGAGCTCCTTAATTGCGAGCGCGGCGCTAATCGCCCGCGTCGTCGCCGCTGGTCGGCGGCGGCGCTCTGGACCGAGTTACGGCCGCGTGCTGCCCTGTCGTCAGACTTGATTCAGTGCCGTAAACAGACGTCAGGCCCCATCTGCAGGGTAAACACAGGGCGTTCTGGACGACCGCTCCCAATCACAGATGGCTGAAAGGCCACAGGTACAGCACTGTACAGGTGGGGAGAACACACTCGTCTGGGTGCTGAGACAACCCAACCCAGCTAACACAAAATGTTCTCACAATGTTTCTGAAATGTTTTGTCAGTGTTTATAGCATTGCTGCAACGTTGCAGCAACACTGTGAGAACGTTTTGTTTTGGCTGGGTAGCCGGGGGCTGCAGACAGGCTGTGGGTCTGGACCC
Source organism: Anguilla rostrata (assembly GCF_018555375.3). Lineage (NCBI taxonomy): Eukaryota > Metazoa > Chordata > Actinopteri > Anguilliformes > Anguillidae > Anguilla > Anguilla rostrata. The sequence continues at coordinate 10,134,314 of NC_057951.1, read as the reverse complement.
TGGATTGATGATGATGGCGGCGGCCGCTGTTAAAAAAAAAAAAAAAAAAAAAACAGTCCCTTTCCGAAGGTCTGAGAGACGGTGGAACTGGCGTCGCCGTGGCGATCCGTCATGGCACGGTGGCGGGACAGTGTTTTCGTGGGCGGCAGGGGCTTTGATTTTGACAGAGAATCTCATTTCTTCAGCGACGCCACCTCCACACACACACACACACACACAGACACACACACACACACACACACACAAGGACATGCACGCACACACACACACACACACACAGACACGGACACGCACGCACACACACATCAGTGATGGAGGCCTCAGATGGGGCTCTCAGTTCATAGGAAAGGCCATCTCACAGGAGCCCCCTTAAAAGAAGATAAGGGGGTAGCATTAAGGTAGCATTTAAAGGGAAGGAAGGAGTGTATCTCCATCTTTGGGGGGCTAATATGATCTTAAATCCCACCTGATGCTGAGTTGTAACAGTGTTTGCGCTCTCTTGCTCTCTCTCCCTCCCTCTCTCCCTCTCTCTCTCTCATATTGTAGAAGCGGCGAAAGGCATCCCGTTGCCGGGCAGCATTAACGGGAGCGCCGCGCCCTCCCCGAGCCCCGCCCCCCCAGCGCAGCAGCCGGTCTCTGCCATCCCCTCCCCCAGCGCCGGCAAGTCCTGGCGCAGCAAGTCCATGAGCGTCAAGCACAGCGCCACGTCCTCCCTGCTGTCTGTCAAAGCGCCCAGCCCGGCCACCTCCCCGACGCCGACGCCCGGCTCCGCCCCCCTCCCCCAGCTCCGCCCCCAAGAGCGCAGGCGCGGGCGGGGGCCAGAGGTCCATGCTGGAGAAGTTTCGGCTCATCAACACGCGCGGGAACTGCAGGCCGGGTCCCGACCTGGGGCTGCGGGAGGAGGAGGAGGAGGAGGCGCTGTCCGAGTGCGGAGAGGAGGCGGCGCCGCCGGCGCCCCCCTGTGGCGGCTCCAAGCAGCCCAGCCCCACCCCCGCCCACGGCCCCGCCAAGGGCTCCGGCAAGGCCCCGGGGGGCAAGTCCCTGCCCCAGGGCAAAGAGGACAAGGCCAGGGGCAAGAGCAAGGCCTCTGCTGCCTCCGCTGGCCGAGAGGAGAGAGAGGCGCCCGCCGAACCCGCCAAGAAGACCTCCAAGATCGCCAGCCTGATCCCCAAGGGCGGGAAGGCCGCAGCGGTGCGCAAGGAGGGGGCGCCGGTCTCCAGCGGCATCCCCAAGCCCGGCCTGAAGGGGGCGCCGTCCGGCCCCGGGGCGGGGGGGAGGCCAGGAGGCCCCGGCGCCGGCCCAGCGGGGGAGAAGGCGCGGCCCAAGGGCGGCCAGGCCCAGGCCTGCTACTCGCCCCGCGCACTGGGCCGTGCCACCATGGTGTCCTCCACCAGCACCTCCGCGCTGTCGGGCGCCGCCGCCGCCGCCAACGCCACGGCAACCGCGACCACGCCCGGGAACGGCGCCGTGCAGCTGCCCCACCAGCAGCTCAGCCACCCCAACACCGCCACCGTCGCCCCCTTCATGTACCGGTGAGAACCCCCCGCCGCCCCCTGCTTCTCGCCCCGCTGCCCCACATGTGCGTGTTTCTGTGTTTCGGTGATTCTGCAGTGAGCTCGTAGGTTTTTCAGACATAGGAGAGGCCCACTGGCTGACTGTGGGATTTTTAATAATCTCCATGGAAGCACATCTGAGGGGGGGAAGCTGTTCTCGGTACCCAGGAGAGCCGGGGCCCTGATACGGCGCTGGAGAAGCGCTTCCGTTCAGCCTGTCTCCCCCGTGACGGGCTCCTAAGCGCTCGGCCCGGCAACACACGCGCCGGCCGGCTTTGTGCTGCGGGCCTGGAGCCCTCTGCGCGCTGGCTGGGCTGGAAGAGAACAGAGAGCCTCCCGCGCCTTTTCACCGTCTGAAACCCCGCGAATCCCGTTAGGGGACCGTGACACGCTTCCTGTGAAACACTGATCCCCCACACAATGGGCTGAGCGCTGAGCCTGCACGCTGCTCCTGTGAGCGCCCAAATCCGCGCGGCCGTGAGATTATCTCATCACCGCGAGCGAACGCGTCTTTACCTCACCTCACCCGGAGGTGCGTTTCAGTTCATCCACAGGCTGCTCACGCATTCCCCTTACCTGCTTCAGAACTTCTCCAGTGTGTGTGAGCAGCTCTTTCAACCCTTTTGAAGAGTAGGCTTTTCTTTTTTATTCTAAGTCAGTGTTCTATAACTCCACAGCTTTCAGTCACCAGCAGTGTCTGTGACATCAGCATTAGAATGTTCAGCTAAGAACAGTCTAATCATTACAGGCATTTCACACACTTATGACCTCATACGTTAAAAGCTTAAGGAACTGCTTTTACAGGTCTCTGGTGTTTTGAATGCACATGGCTGCTAAGCGGTTGTTTGGAGTTTCGGGGGGCTGGAGTGCAGGAAGTTCAGTGCACCACTGCCGCTGCTCCGCCCTGTCGCTCCGCAGGGGTCAGAGGTGCTTCCGGAAAGCGTTCCGCTTGCGTCCCCGGCCCCCCCCCCTCTCTCTCCCCCCGAAGGACCCTGCTAATCTGCTGCTCCATCAGCACCCCATCACTGAGCCAGGGGCCCCCCACTGCTCCCCCAATTACAGCAGCTTCAGCTCCAATTAGCCCAACTGCTCCCCGGCCTGCCAGTCAGTCAGTGATTACAGCGCACTCGCGTGTGCTGATTGTGCCCTTCTGGAGGTGATTGCACCTGTCCCCTCTTACGAAAATGAAACGTACTGAAAATATATTCAGATTAAATGTGTATCATCAAGATGTTGCAGCACTTCACAGTGTATGGCCAAATGATTGTTTTTTTCATATCGCAATATACTGCAGTGCAGTGAAATATTTGTTGTCAGTAGTACTGCGGTATATTCTGTATGTTCTGCTACAACAAACAAAATGGTTGTCGTCGTAGCTGACTTGAAACTCGCACATTCTGACGCATACATGCACAACAGAGGTACACACTGAACATTCATACATGTGCAGAAACACACACAGAGCCTCACACACAACAGGCACACACACACACACACACAAAACAGGTGCGTGGACATGCATTCCGTTCCTCCAAGAGGTCCGTTCTAAAGCGCCCCCCCTCTCATCAAAATGGTGTCAGCAGACAATAGAATGGGAGGGTGAAATAATGTCAGTGCGCGGCTGCCTCGTGCCGTTTTGTTCGTGCCAATCTGACGTGGCGGAGAGCTCTGAAAGCTCTTTAGCAGCCCGGCTCTTTGGAGCCGTCAATCAACGCTCGCTCGCAGACGCGCTTATTGATCGAACTGTCAAGCAGCCTGTTTGGTATGTGCCCACGTAACGATCCTGACAGCGAAATTGCCCCGGTACCGAGAAGCACGGCATTACACATGCAGTACCCATGAGCCCTGCTGTAGTGCACCATGCCCTGCTGTTGCTCAACTTTTTTTTTTTTTTTTGCATGTGGAGTTCTCCCATATGACTAAACTCTAATAGAGAAGTTAGTGTAAAAAAAAGCGGGTTTTGCTAGTCCTGAGAATTCCATCCTTTGGAGGTTTTTGTGCAGCACCAAAGATAAGAATGGTTCACCCTGTCACCTTCCAATCACCCTGTCACATTCAAATCTCCATCAGCAGGTAGTGACCCGTTCCTCTGTCTCTCGCCCTTCCGTTGGAGCTGTCTGAATGTCGTTGTGGGGTTTTGCTGATCCCCAGTGTCTGTGTCGGTTTCAGGACCTGCTCAGAGAATGACTGCACCACCGTGGCCCCCCCGGACCCCGGCCTCAGCGCCCCCCCCAAGACCGAGCAGCCCTACGGCAAGACGACCGAACTGCCCTACGGCAAGACGGCCAAGCAGTGCCTGGAGGAGATTTCGGGTAGGTACCCAACGCCACGCTCCTGTTCTGCCCTTGGGGCTGTTTGAGGGTTTATGCCAGTGCAGATGTTCTGGATGTTTCTCCGTATGGCTGTTCTGGGCTGGGACAAGCTGAGATTTTGGGGTTTTCACATTGTAAGTCATTCTGATTGAGGCTAGTGAAGAGCATGTGGGCGAGAGAAACTACAGGATTCCTTAAAGGAGGGTACCAAATCACAGAAACCCCAAAACCGGGAACGCTGAAGTTGCTCAAGCCGTGGGAATGACCACTTTCACCGACCGCACATCAATAACTTCACATCGGACAACATCCTCGCTGAGATCTGTATTCGGGAATATCTGGAATGCCGTTTCTCCCAGGAAAGCTGGCGTTACAGGCAAGCTGCAGTTGCTTCGTCGTTCGGGGAATCGGTTTGGACCTTTTCCGTCTGAGCAACCCCGCTTGGAAAACTGGAATGTGCTGGAAAGGAGAGGAGGATGATGCTTGAGAGCGTCTCTGCGTGATGGCAGGAGGAGCTGGAGTGTTAGGATGCGTGCTGTGTTTGTATGCGCTGTCATGGTTACTGAGCAGCGCTGGAATTCTCTTACAGGCGTGGAGTGTCCCCACAGACAAGCTCCCAATATTAATATAATATTAATATAGAACTGCAACACAGCCGGTCATCTCATTATATTTATTTTCTCATTCTGATTATTACAGACACACGCGCGCACACACACACACACACACAAGACGGTACACGCGCACACACACACCTGCTGGTTACAGGGTGTTGCTGGTCCTGCGCTGGGCAGCCCTGATCCTCAACATGCTGCCATGGTTGCCTGGGGCAACGGCAGCAGCAGCACCGTCTGCTGCAAGGGTAGGAGCAGGGAAGAGTCTAAACAGAGTGGGGGAGAGAGAGAGAGAGAGGGGGAAGGAGAAAGGGGGTGAGGGAGAGAGGGAGGTGGAAGGAGAGGAGAGAGAGCAAGAGAGACAGAGAGAGAGAGGGAGAGAGACTCACTCCAGTGGCGAATGAGCAGGCTGCTTTGGTCTTTTGAAGAGGGCGGTGGGGGGGGGAGAGATAACGTTGCCTTCATCAGCTCCTTCGTCACTCCTCCTTGCGAGAGTGAGGCGGAGAAGGAGGGAGGGGAAAGGAGAGAGAGAGTGAGAGAGCGAGTGCAAAGAGAGGAGGAGCTGCTCGTGTGGTCGATCTGGTTGTTGGCTGCAGTGACCATCAGCGTTCAGCGGCTGGAGGAGCAATCTAGCACCTTCTGCACTCGCACGCGGGAAAGAGCGAGAGAGAGAGGGGGAGAGAAGCAGTTTGAGAAGGCGTCTGCAGCATGAGACCTGGTGCTGGGGTCCTGCAGGCGGTTGCATGGACACCCCAGGGCGGGCAGCGGGCTGGGAGCTGGACGGCCTGCAGACACAGGAACTAAAGCCCCCAGCCGCCCCTGCGTCCCCGACCCGGAGCCCCCCGCCTGAGGAGCGGCGTCTGCCCGAAACCCGCCGCGGGATGAAGAGGAGCCCAGAGCTCTCGGTCTTCCAGGGCAGGAGCCCGTCCAGAGGGGCCCCCCCGTCCCCGCCGGCCCCCCGAACCCTCAGCCTCCGCAGGCAGAAGTCCCTCACCAGCCTCAGCCTGCAGGACAAGATGAAGCAGCAGCAGCAAAAGGAGGAGGAGGAGGAGGAGGAGGAGGAGGAAGGACGGCGGAGAGGGGCCCGGGCTCGGTCCCTGTCCCTGTCGCTCTGTGGACGCTCGCCGACGGGCGCGGTTGCCGCCCCCAAAAGCAGCCGGACGGAGAGCGGAGGCAGCAGGAGCAGCGGGAGAGGCGGTCCGGCGGGGCCTCGGGTTTGGGGCTCCGGTGGGGGGGTCTGGGCTGAGGAGGAGGAGGAGGAGGAGGGCGGGTACCTCCGGGAGGGAGCCGCTCATTTGGACCGGGAGGTCATCCTGAGCATGCTGGGCCACCTGGAGCAGGCCCTGCACACCCACCTGACCCCAGGTACCCACCTGGACCATTCTGTCTGTCTGTCCGTCTGTCTCCACTGCGGTAACGATGCATCTCAGCTGCCTCTCACACTCAGTAGTTAAAAGTGTGTTTGCTGTGAGTATAGTGCTTGTGCTGTTTTTATTTTTGGGTCCTGGTTACGGTCACCAGGGCTCCACTGGACGTTCTGTGTGTCTCCTCCCACACTTTAAATGCGCCCTGCAGAGCTCTTTGTATGCAGGGCTTTTGGGGTGGAGGTGACGGGGGAACGGGGGGATGGGGGGTGAGGCTGTGCTAACGTTTTCGGTCTCGATTCATGCGGAGTGGCAGCCTGTTTGCATGTGTTCATAATCGGACTCTAATTGGGTTTTTCCACAAGAGACGTCTGCCAAAAGGCGAGGGTCAAACTAGCAAACCGATGCTGCACTCAACCCGTCTCTGTGTGTCTGTCAGTGCAGCTGAGATTGCTGGAACATTTTGTGGTCAACGGGCAAATTAAGCAAGGTGTTCTTCAATAATAACACTGGCATCAACAAGGTTTTTGCCTGATCCTGCTTCTCTAAAAATCCGGAGGTGTTAATGGAGGTCCTGGTTAGATGGGAAGTGCTGTCGCCTGTGATCTCATCCCGGGATGCTGCTGTCTCTGACTTATTGAACCAGACACATTCTGGGCCTCCGGAGGCAGAAACCTGCACCCCGCTGCGTGGCTCAATCACGCCGACTGTGCCAGGGGCTGCCTGCTCAATTATACATGCGCAACTCACTGCAAACGTGCCTTTCCTGGGTGAAATTGCGTGAGTGAGTGTGTCTGTGTGTGAGTGAGTCTGTGTGTGTGTGTGTGTGTGTGTGTGTGTGTGTGTGTGCGGGCACGGTGCTTGATCTGTGCGCTGTGTGTGCTGCAGGGGAGGACCCGGAGACGAGGCGGATGCGACGTGAGGACATCGCAGACTGCGGCAGACTGGGGAGACCTGTCCAGCTCGGGGGACCCGATAGCAGGTGTGTGTGTGTGTGTTTCTGTGCGTTTTTGTGTGTGTGTGTGTGTGTGTGGATCTGCTCTAGTGTTTCAGGGGACGAAGATCCTGCAGCGTGATTACTGCCTGCGACTGTGTGCAGGCTGATTCACACCCTGTGCGTCTGATTGGTGGTGTGGGAAGGTGTGTGGTGTGTTCGTGGGCGGCGTGGGTTGTGTGCTGTGGGCTGTGCGGGCGGTGTGGAGGCGCGCTGACGCTGATCGGGGCTGACGGCGGCTGATGGCGGCTGTGACGGCGCTGCCTCACTGGCGGGAACGGCGTGCGGTGACTCACGCCCGCAAGCCCCTCCCACCGCCCCCGCCTCTCCTCCCCATCTCTGCGTTTACGCCTCTGTCCATCGCTGCACGTCCATCTTCCCTTCCCTCCTGCTGCTCTTCCTTAAATCCCCCCAATCAGAGGAGTCCAGCTGCTCCACACTGTGCTACAGCCTGTGTTCTTATTCAATGGCTGATCCAGCGCTCAGCAACTACTGCCCCTCTGTTCAACCAGCCCTGTAGCAGCACCATGGCAACGGTGACCAACTCCCACAGTGGAGAATTTTCTCATTGCAGTTAGAATCCCATTCCACAAGAGGGAGCTCCGATAGGTGACTTGCAGAAACTTGCAGAGCAGCGTGCCTGTGTCAGAATGGGCAGATCCAAAGGCAAACGTTACCACGCTTTACTTCGCTGAACAGAGCATGCTCAGAACACGCACGTTATCCGTCTGCAAGCAGGAGACGCGTCCAGTGTTAATTGCTTTCAGCTGTGGCCGTCATCATCTCCGTGTCTGTGTTTGTCGCCGTCTCAAAGTCATAAGCGTTTGCCTGAGTTCTGTTATAGTTTGAAGGTGATGACATTAAAAAAACTGGATATTTGAGTCCTCCCATGTGACTCTTAGCCGTTTCTCCAAAATTGCTTATATCCCCCTTGGATGGTATCCAGCCAGCAGCCGAGGCCTGAGGTCAGCAGTGCTAAGGCTATTGATCACTGCGCTTAAGTCCTTTTCTGGTGGGGGGGGGGGGGTCGCTTGAGATGCAGATCTAAGCGGTTCTGAAGTCGCTGATCCCTCCCTCCCAAACTCTTTCTGCCCCCCTCTCAGCACCCTGGAGACGACCTTCGACAGCACGGTGACCACGGAGGTGAACGGGCGGGGCATCCCGGCGCTGGCCGCCCGCTCCTCGCCCATGGCCTGGCGCCTCAACCAATCGGCCAGCCCCCGCCTGCAGGCGGGCGACGCCCCCTCGCTGCCGGGCCGCTTCGTCTACACCGCGCCCCTGCGGCGGGGCGCCGGCGGGGCGGGGCAGCGGGGGGCGGAGCTCGGGGAGAGGGGCGGGGCCGAGGGCGGGGCCGAGGCGGACGTGGCGGGGTATATGAGCGACGGGGACCTCCTGGGAAAGAACGCGCGGGCGGATGACATCAGCAGCGGGTGAGACTCCCCCCATGCCCGAAAAAAAACCTCACACTGTGGACTCCATTCAGTTACTTCCTGTGTTTGGTCCTCTGAAATTAGGGAACCACTGTATGTATAAAAACGGCTCTAGTCCTACACGGTTCTCCCAATATTGATGTATATGACCTCAAATTAAAGCTGACAGTCTGCACTTTAACCACACACTCATTGTTTCATTTCTGAAATCTAGTGAGTTGGGAAACAGAAATTGTGTCAGCGTCCAAATACATACAGCCTGCACTGTATATAATTCACTGATGGCTCTTTTTTTTGCGTAATGTTTATTTGTATAAAAGCAGAAGCTGATTGTCAGTTTGAGGAGCTTTTTCACTCGATGAGAGTTTACCATTCCATTAGATGGTTGGCAGCTGAAGATGAATAATTTAATTCTCTGAGATAATTTATCTTATTGAATAACCCTGCATATATTAAGTTTTTTTCTGCACTTCTATTCATAACTGCTTTATTGAGTCCCTGCAGGAACTGAGCAGCCTGGTTATGAATGTGATTAAGTAAAATGAACGAAGTGAAACTTCCAGTTTTAATGAATTAGCCACTTTGGAAAGCGGGGTTCCAGGTTATTATCTTAATTAGCTTTAACCTCACTCCCCTCCCTGTTCTCCCATCCATAACTTATTACCCCTAGACACACACACACACACACATGCACTCACTCACACACACACACACATGCACTCACACACACACACACACACATGACTCACACACACACACACACACACGCGCGCACGCACGCACGCACACACACGCAGACTGCTCGGTACTCTTCAACCTGATTGGTTCCCTCCCCACAGATACCTGACAGACGGGGGCCTCAACCTGTACTCTCGAAATGTGGGCCGGGCCCCCGACCTGGCCGCCGCCTCGCGTGACATCATCATTCAGAGGGGGGTGAAGGAGCTGCAGGGTGAACTGGACAGGTAAGAGACACCTGCCTTCATGCTCTGTCCAGACTGTGACCTCCACAGTAGCTGGTCTAGCAAGGTAAGAAAAGGGAAGGTGAAAGATTTTAAAAAGCAGAAAGATGACAGATTTGGGCGAGCGGGCAGACTGTGTATTCCCCTCTCCGTCCTACGGTATGGATGAAAATGTTAGACTCTTTTACCTTCCCTTGTCTTTCCTTCCTAGACCTGCTGCTTTGGCAGCCACATGCTCAGATCAACACTGTGGCCATCTTACACACTAACACCTGAGCCACATTTAAAAAATAAATAAATAAATCTACCTACCCCTCTAAACCATCCCCAGCTCTCCTTAATCCTCACTGATTAAACCTCAATGCGGCAATCTAAGACTGGCACGGTCCAGCATTTTCCCGCGGATAAAGTGTATGTGCCGTATATATTTTTCTCATTTCTAATAAGTGATTGGCAGTGCAGGGAAGAAGGACTCTGACCGCATTATGGAATTCCATTTCAGTCCGAGGGATAAGCCTGCCTTCTCTAGCTCTGTTCACCTGTTTGACAGTGGCCGATTGCTGCACCTGAGCCCTGGGCATGGGGGGAGGGGTATTCCAGCCCCTGTGGCATTTAATCAGCTGAGGAAGGAATTAATCCACCGTTCCATAACACACCACCGCCAGCATTTCATGCACTTCGCTCAGCTTTCGCCCAGCTTCACTGACGCTCACTCCTCCTCTGAATGGACGGGATTCATCTGCCAGGACTAGCACAGCTCTTTATCCTCCTGCTTGTGATGCAACGGCCCAGTTCCGGAGTTTGGCAGGAGCCAGAATTCCGTAAAATAGCCCCTCAAGACATTTATCTCCTTTGACAGAACTTCTCACAGCTGTTACTGTGCCCTGCCAAAATGCCGCCTCCCCTTTGGAAGAAATGTTCGGTGCATTTTTGTCGTTCTGATGAGACGTTAAATCAGATGTCCCGCATTCATCCCAAGGCATTTGTTGTAAAGACTAGGGGCGTTAGCTCTGGTGTCCTGGCACGGTTCCCCCAAAAAAAGTGGCTCTAAATCTGGCCTAATCGTATCCCCTCATCTTGATTGCCACACACCCTTTCATATTCCCTATGAGGTTCTCTCTGCAGAAGGTAGATAAATAAGAGCATTGAAGGTCTTCTGTTGCCTCTCATGTGGAAGCAAGTATTAACAGAGCAGCCGTGTCAAAAACAATCTATTTAAAGATGAACTAAGATGCTCTAAGAGTGCACGCATTAAGACAATGGCCGGCAGTTGCAGAAGTCTTAATGACTTTACCAGCGGGCTAATTGCCATGCAGAAGACTCATCAGAGTGGAGCAATCGAGGAAACGGTCCCGTTCTCATCTGCTAGCCAGTGCAGCTGCAGTCCTTTTGTTAGCATTGAGGCACTTCATGAGCAATCCAAATACAGCTATTTAGTCATATGCTACATGGCTAAAAGTATGTGGACACCTGACATCCAACATCTCATCCAAAGTTATGGGCATTAATTATGGAGTTGGTCCACCCTTTGCTGCTATAACTACCTCCACTCTTCTGGGAAGGCTTTATACTAGATGTTGGAGCATTGCTGCAGGGATTTGTTTCCATTCAGCCAGAAGGGCATTAGTGAGGTCTGGTTAGGCTTAGGCTTAGGAGTAAAATAACTGGTAAATCAGATGTGTGCCTTCTGGATGTGAGAGGAGAAAGAGATGCTCAACACCGCTGAAATGGAGGCATGGAGGTGTGTGGAGATAATTTATACAGTGTGTGGATGAAAATGTGGTCAGCGTGTTGAGGTACTCCAGTAGCCTGTGGGGTTTTTCCTTTTTCGTCCTCATAATTTAAAACAGGCTTTTAATAGGCCTGCTAGTATCATGAGGGTAGCCTATCTACCTGTTTATGTGATGATAACTGCGCCAAATGACAGGTGATTTATTTGTTTCACAGTATCCATTGGATGAATGATTCCCCCGTCACATAAAACCGTCCATCGTCAAATGTCGTCCGCAGGATGTCTCAGATCCATATCAGCGGGCAGCGACGCCCTAAATCATCAGGACGAGCGTTTGTCGAAGCAAATACCAAAACCAAAGAGCCGGCCTCTATAAATATACCCAGCATGCAATATGGATGAGCCCCTTCATGCCTGATTTGGCTGGGCTGGTTTTCAGAGTGCAGAAACGAGCTGCTTTCTTCCAGGAGGCTTGCGCTGTCCCCACGAGGGACATGAATTAATAACGCCCCCTACCCCCACCCCCCCATCTAACACCCCTACCCCCACCCCCCATCACCACACACACACACACGCAAACACACACGCACACACACACACCCCCACCCCCCCATCACCACACACACACACGCACGCACGCACACACCCCCTACCCCCACCCCCCCATCACCACACACACACACGCACACACACGCGCACGCAAACACACACGCACGCACGCACACGCAAACACACCTTTTTAGCTACATGCGTCTCAGACTTCTGTGACCACACCCTTCTCAATGGCCGCGCCCTTTTTCAGTGGTCAGCCACGCCCTTTTTAGCGGTCTCGCTCTTCTGAGCGATCACGCCCTTCTCAGCAGAGCTCTGCTGGCAGGGGGTTTAAGGGAAGAGAGGGGGCGAAACAGTTCTTCCAGCGACTGAGGGGGAATCCATCCTCATCACTTATCAGAGAGCCCTGGGCCTCGTCTCTAATCCGTCTGCACTGGGAGGGGTACCTGCCATGCCCCCATATACTGATAACGGGAATTATCGCCTCACTCAAGGTCATTATAGAGGACTTTCATACTGACGCAGTCCTCATCCTCACCAAGGTGAAAGAGGCCAGGGTGGAATAGTATACTATGCATCTCTCTCAGGTATACATGGTAAAAGGTGTTTGGTGGATTTGTTTTATTGGTTGATTGGTAAGGTGTTGAGCTGCTGTTTACTGATGCACTGCAGACCCAATAGCCGGTGACTGTTCTCTGCACATCGTTCACTTTCTCTCTAAAATCCTGTTAGCCAGTCAGCTGATTGGGTGATGGGAGCTTGTGGTAGTGAAGTACAGGATATGTTAAAACCATGTGTGTGTGTGTGTGTGAGTGAGAGCCCTCTCTCTCTCTCCTACAGTATGCATGAGCGAGTGCATCCCTCCTTTTCGCCTGTCATCTCCTCTCCCTCTCAGCAGCTCCCTGTAGTCATCTGTGCTGAAATATAGCGGTGGGGAGGGATGGGGGGGGGGGGGTGAGGAGGGACGGGGAGGTAGATTGAGGTAGAGACTGGCCGGCGAGTGCGCACGTGTTGAAGGGAAGGGGGGGGGCAGGCCGGGGGGGGGGGGCGGTGAGGTAGCGTCTCTCTCTCTCGCCGACGCCGTCGTGGCTCAGTGCTCACTCAGCTGCGCAGCCCGGCAGGCGTCTGCTGCTCCTCTCGGCCCTCGCCAGACCGCGCCGGACCGCCGACAGACTGCAGGAGGTTCGGCTCCACAGTGAGTACACCTGCGGCGTTAGCCTGCCGCGCTGGGTACCGTGACTGCGCTGGTTACCATGACTGCGCTGCTGTCTGTGTTGAGTTCTATGGCTCCTTTTGTCCTGGGTGGGGTTGAGCCCGGGGGGGCCGGCCGAACCCATCGAGTCGGCCCGGTGTGGAGCTGCCGGTCCGGTGTGGAGCTTCCGGTCCGTAGTCCTCCTGATGAGTAATTATGAGAGCGTTAGGAGGTTGGGCGGCATTTAGATAGGCTTACATCATCTGCAGATCGCATCTTCCGTTTGCCTTTCTTTTCCCAAGCAGTCCTGTTGCTCCATCCGGACAGATTACACATCTGTTGGAAATAACGCTTTTCGAATGCGTCGTGCGAAATGTAGTGGATTTATATCCGCCCGTGTTTAGCAATGCGCGCTGCAGGAGCGTTTGGAAAGCTGTGAGCGTGTCGAGATCCTGCAAGAGGTGGTCTGTGCTGCTGCGCTCTCTATCTCTGTGTGTGAGTTAGTTCTGCCTCTGAACTGGAATACGTGCACCGGGTTACGAAGTAATAAATGAATCTGTGGAAAAAGGTGAAATTAAATCACGTTGTCGGAAATGAACTTTACACAACTTGCATGAGATCTTTTATAATCGAGCCTTGGTTTCCTGCCGCTGCTGTGCTGCCGTGGGGGGGGGGTGCATGCTGTTTCACGGCAGCACACGGGCTTGAATATTGAATGAGATTATTTCTCACGGCGAACAGAAGCCGCTGCATGCCACTTCACATTTCTGATGGCTGCGCTGGAAGACAGAGCAGTGCTTTAACCCTTCTTTGCGCTGTCTTGGTTCAGAAAATAACCACTTAAGTCTGACAGCGGTTGATCTGACTGCATGGGGGATTCTTACAAGTTTGTTTTTTTCTTTCTTCAGAGTGGACTCACAGGGCTGGTCCTGTGTTTCTGTGAGATATCGTTTGCAGTGATAGGATTGTTAGCTTATTAATGTAGCAGCATGTGGCTCCCCCCTCTGAACTCAGAGATCTGGGCGTGTAATAGTGCAGCTGATGGACAGGAGCTCCCCGTCCAATACGCGCTGTACGCACTGCGGTTAGGGGCCCCATCCCCTGACAGGGCCCTTTCTTGACCATGATCCCAACCCCCCTTCCTCCCCTGTCCCCCCACCCAATTTGTGATCAGTTACCCCCCCCAAAATAAAACCTTCCATAAGCCCCCCCGATAGGTCAGGGGCAGCTCTGCAGAAGCAGCCAGGAAGACGGCTCCTGAGTCCCGTCGCTGATGACTCAGACGGCCATTTGGAGACGTGTGCCGATTAAATATTTAACCCCCCCCCCCCCCCGACACGCTGGCTTTTTCACTGGCACCCTTCCACACCAGCAGGATTTAAATCCCGACCCCTGAGTTTGAGTCCCTTTCAGACACAGTGCATCAGCAAAAAAAAGGAAAGTTCTCTCCCTCTGAGGAGCCTGTCCGGTCATTTCTTCTCCCCTCGTTGATTTCGGGGAAAGGCTTTTAAGTCGGAGACGTGATGTGGACACGGAGGGGGGGAGGCGGGAGCGACCTTGGAGCCACTGTCAAAACACGACGTCAAAGTCGTGCGATGGAAGGCTGCAGTTGCCAAGGAAACGCAAGGCCGAGCCCGACGGGTCTTTGATTTGAACCCGGCCGCGGCGTTGACTGATACATTCTGGGGAATTCTACACGCTGAGGGAACGCAGGCTCCACAAACCCAGAGACTCAACACAAAAAGAAATTATAAATAAATCCACCAAAAAACATATTTCCAGACTCAGCAGAAGCATCAGTGGAAAAGGCCCACTGGAGGAGATGATGACTGCACACCGGCTGTTGACTGCAGATCGGAGACAGCGGAGGCGTTTGGAGGACGAAGGTCCTCTCCAAAACACAAACCCAGGGAGAGGGTTTGCTTTGACCTGTCAATCACACAGCAAGCGCAGCGGCAGTTAAGAGTATAGCCTGGCATAGCCACACTTCCGGTGCTCTATCCCTGAGGTGGTGCCGAATGTGTACTTCAAAGGGCATCTTCTGTGAGAGCTGGGTGATGAGTGTGATGAGTGTGATGAGTAATAACAGACTGTATTGTATGTGTATTCGGTCGCAATACTTTGAACAGTGTCCCCGATGTGAAGATCGGATTGGACGGGCTCAGTGTGATAGGGAGGGCTCCCCTATTAGGTCAGTGTGCCGTGATTTACTCCGATGTCTGTGCTCCGAGATGCTCCCGCACGCTGCTCCCACGATGCAGTGCGCCGCCAGTGTTGGGGAGTGTAGAGCGGTGTGCCTGTTGTGTTTGACCGTTCACCCTTTCCCTCTGTATGAATTATGGCTGTTTAGGGGAAGATTTGCTCTGGCCCGTTTCAGAGAGTCCGTTGGGTTCACCGGTCCCGTTGCGGGCTGGGGCGCGGCGTCCGCACACTCTGTGAATTTCGCTGGCGGGGGGGGGGAGACAGAGGATCTGTTTCAGCTCTAGAACAATGCGGCTGGGTTCCAGGCTCGCCAGGCGGGGGGGGGGTGAGAACAGTCGGGGAAGGTTTTAAAGGTTACGGACGTCGCATTAAATTATGGGCCCCACCGCTGTGCCCCCCCCCAAACCCACCCCCCCCGGCCGCGGTCTCGGTTAGAACACTGCCGGTTACCCCGGGATACCCGCCCGGCCTCAGACCAACCCTCATGCTTTTGACAGGGTGTCATTTTTTTTAAAACATGATAAATGAGTGAGGCTCATTCCTTGGCTCTCGGGCTCGTGTTTTTACAATATCATTCCCAAAAAGCGCCGTTTCCTTCTGAGGGAGCTGATCAAGTCTGGCCTGATGCTGAGTGGTAACAGTGCATGTTCTCTTAAAACTTTTAAAGCTCTCAGTTTAAAGAAGTAGAACTCTGCGTTGCTGTTCCAGTGTGAAACCTCTCTCGCTCTCTCTCTCCCTCCCTCACACAGTTGTGATGACAGTAGCTCTGTGAGCAGTGGGCTCAGTGACACACTGGACAACATCAGCACGGACGACCTGAACACACCTTCCTACTCCAGGACCTCAGCCTCACACCGCAAGAATAAGGAATCCAAGGTATGTTCCGTGTGTGTGTGTGTGTATATGAGGGTGTGTGTGCGTGAGAGAGTGAGAGAGAGCAGCATGTTGTCTCCTGCATTTACACAAGTTTTTAGCAGACCTGGTTTTTTGTTTCTTTTTATGGGTTGAAAAGTCATGTGTGTTTTCTCTAATGTGTGTGTGTGTCTCCTCCAGACGGATGCTCATAAGCACTCAGGCCATGACAGTGGTAGCTGGGGTAGATCAGAGAAAGTAGAGGACGGTCTGGATGCTAACATGGACCCCGGCCACAGGAAACCTTCATCCTCCTCCTCTTCCTCCCCTGCGCACTATGAGGACCCCGACAGGACGGGGCGCACCACGGGCCTCCCCGTGTCCCAAACGGGCTCCTGGAGGAGGGACATGACCGCGCAGGTGGGCATCACGCCCCCCAGGACCAAAGGCGCCTCCGGAACCATCAAAACCCCCGGTACACACCCCCTCTATCACCAACACCCCTCCGCTAAGCCCAGGGAGATAGACCAGAGGGATACTGCATACATTTATCAGCCACATACACACACACACACTTGCCTCTCTCTCACACACACACACACACACACGCATTCAGGCATCTGACTGTATCCGGGTAGAGCACCGTACATTTCAGACTTCAGGTTAAAATGCTGGGTCAGGTGGACCGAGTGCACTCGAGAGGAGTTTCCTTCCAGGTCAGAAGTGTGGGTCCTTTTGAGCCTGTCCTACATTCTCGGTGTTTGGCTGGGATCAGAGGGGCTCTTTAATTCTGCTGAGCGCTCTGAGAAGGTGCCCCCCACTTCGGCAGATGCGTGTATTGGCAGAGAGCCTCTCTGCAGCCCTGCGGTGGTTCTAAATCAGTGGAGCCGTTAGCACGTTAGCCTCAGTGCTGGCCCGGCGCGGGGCCGGTGAGTCAGCGTGCGTTTTAACGGAGCTCTCCGTGCCCCGGCAGGTAAAACGGACGACGCCAAGGCCTCAGAGAAGGGCAAGGCCCCGCCCAAGGCGCCGCCCCTGCAGCGCTCGCCGTCCGACGCGGGGGCCAAGAGCAGCGGGGACGAGGGCAAGAAGCCGCCGTCGGGCCTGGGCCGGCCCGCCGCCGCCGGGTCCTTCGGCTTCAAGAAGGCGGGAGGCCCGGGCTCGCTGATGACGGCCAGCGGCTCGGCCACCCTGGGCAAGATGCCCAAGGGCGCGGCGACGGGGGGGGCGGGCGCGGGGGGGCGCAAGACCAGCCTGGACGGCGCCCAGGCGCAGGACGACGGCGCCAGGGCCCCCCTGCAGTACCGCTCCCTGCCCCGCCCCGCCAAGTCCTCCAGCAGCGCCGTGACGGGCCGGGGCGGGGGGGCCGGCGGCGGCGGCGGCAAGCCGCTGAAGCGGCGCGACGCGGGCAAGGTGGGCTCCGGACGCTCCAGCCCCGTCGCCCTCAACCAGACCGACAAGGAGAAGGTGGGCGTGGCCGAGCCGGAGGCCTGCCTCTCCACCTCACCCAAGGCCAGCCCCACCTCCTCCGGCCAATCGGGGCTCAGGCAGCCCGGCTCCAAGTACCCCGACATCGCCTCCCCCACCTTCCGCAGGTGAGAGGGCTTCTGCCCCCGTGCCTTTAGAGAGAAGGACGGTACCCGTAGCCAGACACTGCTGCTTAAATCCATTCCTGTATTTGATTTGTCTTTTCTGACTGCTTTCATTTTTTATTTTTTATCTTTAGTTATGCAGGGTTGGTTGAAGTCCCCGGTGCTTGTCAGCTTTATTAAAAATTAAAATGCATTTATTTTAGATGCAAATGGCACGCCTGCTTTTGTGTGACATGCATCACTGCGCTGAGCTTTTCTTTTTGCCGAGAGGTCGGGTCGGCAGAGATGAAATATCTGGCAGCTTAACGGTACTCGAATTAATATTAATGCATGCTAATGTCATCAAAGACTGGAAAACGAGTCTCTGTGCCTGTAACTCCCTCAGCGTCAAAAGAGCCAAAATGGCGGATATTTGTTGCCACTGAATAAATTACACTGCGATTGACTGGGATTATTTTTCCTTTTACAGTATGTGTTATTTTTTGGTTTGGTGGGTGCTGGTTCGTGGCGAGCCATGCAGGGGGGGGAGAAGCGTGTTGTTTATGGGACCTCTCTGCCTCTGTTTCCAGGCTGTTCGGCAGCAAAGCCAGCAGCAAGGCCAGCTCCCCCAGCACGCCGGATTCGGCTAAGTGCCCGTCGGCGCTGGGCAGCCCCCACGGCACCCTGGCGCGGCAGGTGAGCCTGGAGTCGCCCTCCTCCGGGACGGGCAGCCTGGGCAGCGGCGGCGGGGGGCAGAGCGGGGGCAGCAGCCCCCTCTACGGCAGGACGCCCGAGCTGGGCACGGGCGACGCCTCCATGGCCTCCCTGGCCTCCAGCCCCGCCTCCTGTCTGTCGCTGCCCTCGGCGGGCAGCCGGGCGTGGCCCGCCAGCCTGAGCGGCTCCTCGGCCGGGAGCAAGGACACGCTGAGCTGCCAGAGCATGACCAGCCTGCACACCAGCACCGAGTCCATCGACCTGCCCCTCAGCAAGGTCAGCAGGGCCGGGAGCGTCAAGTCCACGCTGTCCGAGGGGTGAGTCTCGCTGCGCACGGCCTCACTCGCACGCATATACACACACACACACACTTACACACACACACGCACTTACACACACACACACACACACACACACACACTTACACACACACACACACACGCACACACACACACACTACATACACACACACACACACACACCACACACCACACACACACCACAAACACACTACCGGCCACACCACACCACACACACACACACACACACTTACAGGCACACGCACATTGATTGAGTCACTCTTTATTCCATCTTGTTTTTTTTTGTGTTTGTGTTCATGTACGTGATTTAAATTGGATGAAAAACTTGTATAATATGAATGTATTCTATTAACTTTATGAAATTATATAAATTGTGTATTATTAACTCACAAAAGTGCATGCCCTTGCATTTTTGTATGAGCTGAGGACAAATGATTTTAATAATTTTCCTAAATGTGACCTTCTATTGTACAAAAATCTTCTTGTGACTTTAAATACGAATGTTTAAATTATGCTAACTGCCACTTTTCTGGTTAGTTATTCAAATCCAGACGCGAAATGAAAAGTGATTTGAAGTCGATGCCTTTGTGCAGAGCCAGGCTTCCAGCAGGCTTCACAGCTCTTGTCTTTTCCTCTCTCCATCAGCAGGCTGCCTTAGGCTCGTATTAAAAGCTCAGATAAAATAAAATCAGGTTTAATCTGCTTGTGCAACACGTTAACTCTGTACTCATGATGAAAGGTGTTTGTGTTGTAACTGTTCTTTCTTGCTTGTTTTGTTGTTTTAATAGCATGCCTCTTGACAGAAACACACTCCCCAAAAAGGGATTAAGGTATTATTAACCTTTCAATGTCCCTCCTACCACGTCCCGTTGCCTGTCTTTAATCTTTTACCTGTAACCTCTTTTACCTTTGTACCAGAAGTGCCTTCACATTAGCATGTACTTAACTGATGGGTTGTGATGATGATGATGAGCTCTGCAGTCAAACAGAAGCTGCTGGTGCTTAACAGTGCAGCATAATAATAATAATAATAATAATAACGATGATGATGATGATTATTATTATTACCAAATGATGGCTAAAGATGACAGCATCACAGAAAAGCATCCAACCATGGCTGCTGAGAATCACAGCACGTTCGGGTAACCATCGCTCCTGCCCCTGCCCTCCCCCCGCAGGTACCCCCCCTCGTCCCGCCAGATGTCCCACGAGGAGGGGAAGGAGTGGCTGCGCTCCCACTCCACGGGGGGGCTGCAGGACACCGGGAGCCAGTCTCTCCTATCGCCGTCCGGGACGTCCTGCACCGTCATCGGCAAATACCACTTCTCCAACCTGCGTGAGTCTGACACTAGCACACTGCTCCACCCTGCGTGAGTCTGACACTAGCACACTGCTCCACCCTGCGTGAGTCTGACACTAGCACACTGCTCCACCCTGCGTGAGTTTAACATGTACACACTGTTCCAGTAATACCGCTACTGCAGTCGTTACCGTCCCACTTCCCCCAGGGCTGTGAGAGTGCAGTTATAGTTTTGTGTGGCGCTGCAGGTGCGCTCTAACCCCCCCCCTCGCTGCCCCCCCCCACAGTGAGCCCCACCAGCCTGTCCCAGTACAGCCTCCCGGCCCCCAGCATGAGCCGGTCCAACAGCATCCCGGCACAGGACTCTGCCCTGGACCTGTACGGGGAGGCCCGCCTGCTGGGGGGCAGCGCCACCTCCCTGGAGGACCGGCCCCGGGGCATCAGCCGCTCCGGATCCTTCCGGGACAGCATGGAGGAGGGTGGGTGCCCTGGGGGGGGCGGGGGGCGGGGGGAGGGCGCTTCTGGCTGAAGGGATTAATGTCAAGGGTATTTAAGGTATTGGAGATGATGATAATGTGAGGATGACCACAGGCAGTGCCGGCACCTGCGTCTGTGGGGTCCTGGACGAGATGTTGAAAATGTGTCCTGGGTTTAAAGTGTAGCTCATCTCTCTGCGCTGTTTGTCCCTTATCTGTCTCCGTAGTCCATGGATCCTCGCTGTCATTGGTTTCCAGCACGTCCTCTCTCTACTCTGCGGTGAGTCGCCACCGCGTCCTGTCCGTGACATCACAGTCTATGATCATTACGTGTGAGGGGGGCGGACCTTAAGTTGAGAAGTTTTCTTGTTAATTACATCTCCTGACTTTTTCCCCCCCAGATTGTTTTTTTTTTTTCTTTTGAAAATTAGCTGTTCCAATCAGTAAAGCATTTTCTATTTTTAATGATTTTTGATATTAAAATCTGTATATTGAAATACATTTGTTTCAGTATATTTAAAACGGTATGTAATTCGTTATATACTAATTATAAATACAGTTATCCAGAGAAATAATGAGAGAAGTAGGATTTTGTCGGTGCTAAATTTAGCAGTAATAATAATAATAATAATAATGATCTCTTTCTTGCAGACGGAAGAGAGGGCCTATTCTGAGGTATGTAATTCCCAGTCATGTTTTATATTTATTACAATAATCTATGCCACGTGTCAACGATGGCAACGATTTATTGTGTGAACTCGGCAGCATTAAAATCGCTGCTGGGTGAATGAATGTTTTATAATTGCAAAGGTTTTCTGGGCAATAGCTGTGTAAACCTATGTTGCATTGTTTTTTTTAATGGCACAGGCTAAAAAAAAAAAAAAATTTTAACTATCCATTAGAACTTATATGTAACAAAACAGCATCAAGCACCTTTACTTCAACACAGTCATGTGCAAACAGTTGCAAGAATATTTTAATTAAGTTTGCTCTTAATTGTGGCTCTGTGGATGCTCTGTTCATGCAACTTTTGTTCTTCTAAGAGATTTTTCTTCTATATCTTCTTATATATATTTTTTTTATTGATTCTTAAATTATTTCCAATGATTTCCGTGCTGTCTCTGTTATTTACAAGCCTCTTGCAATGATACTGTTTTCCCTGGCACTTTTGTCCAGGGCTGTTGTGCAGATTTACATGCTATTGCTGCCTAATCGCTGACTTTTTTCAATTATTTAACCCTAACAAAACCTACTAACAGTGTATTTATTTATTTTTTGCTTGAAATAATCTGTTTAATTCCACCTTTGTTTTCTTGCTGTTTGGATTAAGCATGCAACATAGAGCTCATTCTATTCTTCTCTTTTCAATTAAGGGCCAAACAGTCCAAAATCCCACGGTAATACATCATTTACATTCAAGCTTTTACCACTGCATTTATCCATTTTTGTGATCCACAAACGCATTATTATTAATATCATAAATGTTACCATTTCTGAGCGTTTCTGCTATTGAAGGCCTCTGGCCATCCTGTGATGCTTTTCTCTAACAGAACATTACAGCGTTAAATATGAAGCCGCCTTGACTTGTGAGGGCATAAAACCCAGCACAAGTGTTTTGGTTGGACATGCCAATCCCGTTTATATAAGTCAGCATTGTGAGGGCCTGTGTTTTCACTGCACTGTAAATGCCTTTCATGCTAGAATGGGACCCGTATGGTGGGGGGGGGGGGGGGATAATTGGGATATAGCAGCTCTAGATGGCCGGGGAGAGGAAGGGGGGTATTGTGTGCTGCTTCATCTCATTGGTGGGTCCCAGGGCCCAATAGCGAATGGCAGGAGGGGTGACCCGCCGTCTCTGTGCCCTCACAGCAAATCCGCAAGCTGCGGCGGGAGCTGGACGCCTCGCAGGAGAAGGTGGCCACCCTGACGTCCCAGCTGTCCGCCAACGTGAGTGAGCGACGGCGAGAGGGAGGGAGAGAGAGATCAGATTAAAGCTCTAAACTTACTGCTGATCACACGCGCGCACACACTTTCTCTCTCCCTCCCACTCTCTTTCTCGCTCTCCCCCTCTTTCTCTCGCTCTCTCCCTCCCTCTTTCTCTCGCTCTCTCCCTCCCTCTTTCTTTCTCTACTGTCTCTCTCTCTGTACTCACTCAGTGAGTTGGGTGGGGTCAGCTCTGACCCCTCCCTCTCTATGTCCACCCGTCTCTGATTAGAGTTGAGCGCAGAGGCTGCTGGAGAGCGTGTGAGTGAGTGAGTGTGAGAGCGTGCCTATGTGAGCGCGTGTCTGTGAGCGCGTGTCTGTGAGAGAGCATGTCTGTGAGAGAGCCCGTGCGTGTGAGGTCCACAGGGAGCAGACGCAGCTCTCTGGCCGAGTCGCTGGTCTGGCCGGCCCTGAACCGCTACCCCGGAGCCCAGCGGCAGGGGGGCGAGCGGGGGGTCGGGACTGCGCAGACGGGCCCGTCCGGGGCAGTGTGGGGGTCTGCGCAGCCCCGCCCGCAGAGCAGACAGGTAGGGGGGCTGAGCCAGGCGGGGCACCTGAGGGAGAGGGCCACGGGTTCGGAGAAGCACCGTTTAGTCTGGAATGGGAAGCGATAATGAACCAGACAAGGGTAGAGTGAGTGAGTTTTATGGATTTGTGTTTGATATTTATATTCCTCTGTGTACGAGAGAGCTGCTGCTGGAGACATGCTTAACTCTTGTGTTCTGTAGTTTCAAACCCTGAAGTGAAGGAGATTGGTTTTTAAAAAGCGGATATCTGAAGCGTTTTTATAAAGCTCGGGAGTCATTCGCCGCCCGATCGCTGTGTCTGACTCCGCCTCCCGCTCTCTGACAGTCTCACCTGGTGGCGGCCTTCGAGAAGAGCCTGTCGAACATGACCGGCCGCCTGCAGAGCCTCACCATGACCGCCGAGCAGAAGGTACGTCGCCAAACCCCCCTCCCCCCCCCCAGGAAACGCAGGTCACTTCCGCTTCCGGCCCCTTCAGCTCCCCTACTTCTGCAGCGCGTTACAGTTACCGTGGTTACTGTGAAATTCGCCAGCCTAACTGCACTTTCCAGGGCGCTTATGAACTTTTTTTTTTTTTTAAATGTGGGCTGAACTTAATCTGTCCCGATTAATTTGTTCTTTGGGGATTCTGTCTCTTCCTGTTGGAGGATAAAGGCTAAGGCTGCTCTTGATGTGTTCCGAGTCTTAAGAAGTGAAAACCTGGTTATAAACCTGAACGCGCTCAGATGTAGAAGGGGGAGCCTTGGAGAAGGAGAGCTGTTGTTGCAGGCCGAGAGTGGCAGGGCTCGCGTATCTGAGGGGGATTATCATAACTGACCCCGGACAGAATTGCCCTCTGAGCTCTGAAACAAAGATTACTGAAGAGGATGCACGTGCCTGCCCTGCGCTTTTAAAAGGAAGTCATGTCTTATTACTATAAAAAAAAAAAAAAAAACCTTTGGTAAAAGTGATGAGTTTTGTCAGGTTTAATCCCCGCTAAATTAAACGGAGGCCGTTGGAAAAAACCCCGTCTTCCCTGGGCCCACCGCGGCGCCCGGCCGATGTTTTAATTAAAGCCGAAACCCTATCGGGACCCCCAGAACGGCTCCGGCGGAACTGCCCCGCCGCCTCTCTCCGTCTGTCCGTCAGATACAATGAGAGGCAGTGTGACGCAGTTTATTTTAAGTAGCTATAGAAAAACTATATGCTCAGCTTTTTGAAATCTGCTCATGGCTTATCGCTGCTGGCTTTCCAGTGGAAGAGCAGCCGCTGACAGTCGTAATTAAAGGTGGATTGGCCCAGTCATGCATGCCAGCGAACCTCTCTGTGCTCTCAGGGATTGGCGTATTATTAGAGTTGTGCTATTTCATGGCATGATGTGCATGTGTATGTGCATGTGTGTGGGTGAGTGTGTGCTCATGTACACACATGCACGTGCACATTCGTATGTGTGTGCCTGCATATAGATGTATGTGTGTGTGAGACAGAAGCGTGGGCTGCTGTTGATGTGATGGAGTGTGTGTGTCTGTCTGCATGTGTGTGGGTAAGTGTGTGTGTGCGCGCATGTGCATGCGTGTGCACATTTGTGTGTGCGTGCCTGCATATATATGTATGTGTGTATATGTGTGTGTGTGCATGCATATAGATGTATGTGTGTGTGAGACAGAAGCGTGGGCTGCTGTTGATGTGATGGAGTGTGTGTGCTCTCAGGAGTCTGAGCTGGCTGAGCTGAGGGAGACCATCGAGGCTCTGAAGACCCAGAACACCGACGCGCAGACCGCCATTCAAGTGGCCCTCAACGGCCCCGACCACGTGCACAGAGGTACTGCACTCCGCCAGCAGAGAGGGGGAGAGAGGGAGAGAGGGAGAGGAGGGGAGTGGAGGAGAGAAGAGGGAGAGAGAGGGGAGAGAGGGAAAGGAGGGGAGTGGAGGAGAGAAGAGGGGAGTGGAGGAGATAGAGGGAGGGGGGGGAGAGGAGAGAGGAGAGAAGAGAAGACGAGAGAGCAGGGTAGAGGAGAGGAGGAGAGAGCAGGGGAGAGGATAGAGGAGGGGAGAGGAGAGGCCACTGCTGTCATAAACTTGGGGGGAGGGTGGAATAAGACTCAGTGTTTCCCTGATCTTCCTTCACAGCACATCCACACCACACAAGAAGCGCTTAGTTTATTTATTTGTGCAGATGCCCTGATCCAGAGCAAACTCCAGTGGGATTATCCTGGCAATATAAATGTGCTTTGGCTTTGCAGCACAGCCTCAAATGCACTGAAATCACATTGAGCTTTAAATAATGATGGGTGTAAAAATACATGTGTAAGAGCATACATTACATGTCTAACAATAGCATTTAAGAGCAATATGCTGGGATCATGTCTACTTCGAGCCAAATAATGATATAAAGCCTTGCTCTCGGTGCCTAATGATGAAGATTATCCTTTAAAGCCTAAATAGGTGCTTCTGAATGCACAAAAGATTTTCCGCATTCTTAGTCATTGCCTCTGTCTGGGACATTGTGTACCGTAGCCTGTGAAAATCGAAGTGGAAAGGAAAGTGTGTGTGTGTGTGCGCGCTGTGTGTACTGTGTTTGTTTAAGGGAGTGTGTGTGTGCATCCATGTGTGTGTACCTGTTTAATGCAGTGTGTGTGTGTGTGCGCGCTGTGTGTACTGTGCTCGTTTAAGGGAGTGTGTGTGTGTGTGTGTACTTTAATGCAGTGTGTGTGTGTGTGTCGCTCAGATCTGAGGATCAGGAGGCAGCACTCCTCTGACAGCATGTCCAGCATCAACAGCGGCACCAGCCACTCCAGCATCGGCAGCGCCGCCGACGCCGACGCCAAGAAGAAGAAGAAGAAGAGCTGGGTAAGGGGGCGGGGCCTGGGAGGAGCTGTGTGGGAGGGGCTCGGGGCTGGGGGCGGGGTCTTGGTCGTGGGACCAGGCTAAGGGGTGACTGGAAGATGGGTCAGAGCCTCCAGTCTCTTCTCACCCTCAAGCGAACATTAATTTGCCCCCTGTGATAAATTCCTGTCACTTGAAGTGCTGTTACTGTTTGTTTAAAATGCAGTAAAAAGAAAGCCTTTAGCCCTGAAGAGCCCATGCATATGAATGTATATTTGGTAATGTGCTTATTCGTCATTCATCTATATATACATAGTCTGCAGCTCTGCTCACTCTTGTTGTCCGTGTTGCTTGTAAATGTGTGCCTAAGAGGTTTCTGTGATTGTGGGGGTAAAGTCCCAGATCAGCAAGGAGGCTTACAAATTCAAGCGACTTCCTCTTCCTGGAGCGCCAGAGCAGAGCTTTCACAAAGAAAAACTCAAATCCCCTTAGTGTTGAATCCCATACAGTTTTGTGGGGGGGTTGGGGGGGTGTGGTTTCCAGGGAAAAAGGCTTCTGTCACTTCAGAAAACCTGAAAAGACCCCAGTTCTGCTGATTCTCTCCAGACACGTGTAGCAGAACTGGGCACAGTGAGAGAAATCTGCCTCAGCCTGCTGGTGATGTGCCTGCCACAGAGCCCAGCTAGGGAACAGCATCTTTATCACATATGAGACGGCTGAGGGAAATGAAATCGCACACACACACACACACACACACACACACACACACACAAACAGATACACAGGGACACAGCTCAGCATCTGTCCCATTAAAGGAACTAATTGCACAATAATGTTCCCTGTACTTGGACCGGTACTTCTCTCTAGGGGTTTCGTCATACTTGTTCCTGGTTATGGTTATACACTTTGTTGTACGTCGCTCTGGATAAGAGCGTCTGCCAAATGCCTGTAATGTAATTATGTATAATTGCCCTTTTGGAGGTTTAAACAAATTTTTATTTTTATGTTGTGAAATGGCCGGAAGCAAAAGCCAAAGCAGTAATACTGCAGGGCTGTGCCGTGACTCCCCGCCCCCACTGTGTGCGTTTGACCTGTGGCCGAACGGCATTGTTAATAGTGAGTGTGTTTTACCTTCAGGTGGCCGACTCCATCCCTGCCCAGGTTAGTGGATGTGTGACCCCGCCCCCTACGGTGGGGCCCACCCAATCCCCCTACCCCCCCCCCCCACCCCCACCCCACCCCCTCTACACCATGTGCTGCTCTGCAGCTTCAGGCATCTGCATGGCAACAGCCCCCTGTACCCTTTGACTGGAAGCTTGTGTGAAGAGTGCTCCGTTTGAAAAACCCAAAATAAAAGCTGGGACTGAAAGTACATGATTGCTGAGCAGAGCGAGTGCATCAGACCTGCTTACTGCCAAGTACCACTAAAACAACACAAGGGTACTATCACAGTACACCAGGCAGGATCCTATGTGCTTATTAATAGTACAATTGTATTCCCACTGTTAAGCATATTTTTGGCAGTGTCTTTGTAAAAATACAAATTGAATTTATTATATAAATGCACGCACATTATCCTGTAGTAGTTACACAGATACAATTTGGGCACATGTCGAAATTATGTAGTGGTAAGGTTATACTGGTCTTTTTTTTTTTTCTACTGAAAATTGAACCTTGAGTGCAAGATCTAAAGCACAAACATATAGCAAGTGAAGCCATGCTGTATGTGTGGTTCATAGCCAAAACTTTTTCATCTTTATAGGCTGTCACCTTGAGCCTCTTCGCTCGTTCTCACTTTCAAGTACTTTTTTACCCATGAGCCTCCTGTGGTTGCTGAAGACTGCTTCTGCCCCCCTGTGTCATTCCTTCAGCAGCTACACGCAGCTACACATGCCTCAGCGTTTTAAATGAATGAGGGATCTAACACCAGGAACTTAGGGCATGTTTGCATTGATGGAAAAGGGGTCATTGGCCTCTTTGGTCCACCCAATTACTTTCAAACCTCCTTATTTGAACGCTAAGCTGCGGTTGTGCTCGAGTGAGTGAGCTCGGTGGATCACCTGTAATGGGTTAGCACCTGCTGCAACAGACGACGACATCGCTCTGTGAAAGGGTGCCGTCTTGTCTGCGATCGATTTTCTACACTGCGCTGAAGAGAAATGTAGGGCTGTAACTTTCTAAAAGAGCGCCTTCAAGGTGTCATTTTTGCTTGCTTAGGTTTCCTCCCTCAGCTCCGAGCCTCACGTGGTTGCGTTAGGTTGACTCTGCTTCCCAGACTCCTTTGTGTCCTAGCGCCTTTACTTCCTGCTTGCCGACTCACCCCAGGCTGGCTCCGGATGGACTAACCCCCTGAGCGGGAGAGGGAAATGCAGACTGACGCGGGCCTTTTGTTTTTGCAGCTGCGGAGCTCCTTCAAGCAGGCCTTCAGCAAGAAGAAGGCGAGCAAGCCGGCGTCCCCGCACTCGGACATCGAGGAGCAGGCGGACTCCTCCCTGCCCTCCTCCCCGAAGCTGCAGCACGCAGCCAGCCAGGGCAGCGTCACCTCCCTCAGACCCTCCCCCTCCAGCATAGAGTGAGTCCAGAGTGCCCACATACACACACACACGTACACACACGCACACACACACGTACACACACCACGCACACACACACACACACATACACACACACGCACACTCACGCACACTCACGCACATACACACACACGCACACTCACGCACATACACACACCACACACACGTGTACATGCGCTCACACACACACACACACACACACACGCACACACACACACATGCACACTCACGCACATACACACATCACACACACGTGCACATGCGCGCGCACACACACATGCACACTCACGCACATACACACACCACACACACGTGTACATGCGCACGCACACACACACACACACACACTCTCTCACACACACACACACGGACACACATGTACACTCACGCACATACACAGAACCACACGCACGTGCACATGCGCGCGCACACACACACACACATATGCACACACATGCAGACTCACGCGCATACACACACCACACACACACATACATGCACACACACACACGCACACGCGCAGATTATGAGATAGGAATACGAGCACAGCCCGTATACTGTATGCCCACTGCCGTGGCCCAAATATGTTCATTTGTCCTGTTTTTGCTCTGTGCTATAGCTTTGCCCTTTCTGAGTGTTCGTTTTGAGTTAGATCTGTGTGTTTCACCTCTCCCTTGGCTTCGTGTGTCTGCCTGTCTGTCCGTCCGTCCGTATGTAGCAAGTGTTTTTGTGATAGCAAGTCCTCTCCAGTCTGGGCGCCCAAGAAAAGGCCAAACGGTCATGTGATCTACAAGCACAGATCTCGGTAACAGAGGGGTGCGCTGCATGGAGTGTGGAGTGCGTTCGCTTGCCTGTTTGCCCCCCCATCCCGTTCCTCATATTATTCCCCTTTATCCAGGCTCTAACACTAAAACCTCTCTTAATGATCAAAGAACCCCAAAATCGGTTTTCTCTCAAGTGTGTGTGAGCATTTGTCTGATTGTTCAGGACACAACGATCTCTTATGAAAAAGCAACGTGGCAATCTATTAAAAATACGAGGAATACGTTTTTAAGGTGCAGTGTGTAGAATTTAGTGGCATCTAGCGGCACCATGTATGAAAAGTATATGAATTTTTTTGCATGCATTAGTCTCGTGTGTAATTCTGTTGTGCTATGCATTTTAATATGTTGCAATAATTTTAATAATGTTACCGATGAATTTGATAACGAATGATTCACTAGTGATGATTGACACACCAGTATCTTAACTGACCTTTAATACTTTTAGCAAGTTGAACTCCAGTGTATCTGATGAATATGTGAAACTTCTCTCTCTCTCCCTCTCGCTCTCTCTATCTCACCCTCCCCCTCTCTCTCTCTGGCTCCCTCTTTCTCTCTCTCTCTCTCTCTCTGCCCCCCCTCTCTCTCTCTCTCTCTTTCTCTCTCCCTCTCTCTCTCTCTGTCTCCCTCCCCCTCTCTCTCTCTCTCTCTGGCTCCCTCTCTTTCTCTCCCCCTCTCTCCCTCCCCCCCCTCTCTCTCCTCCCTCTCTCCCCCTCCCTCCTTCCCTCTCCCCAGGCTGTGTGAGTGCACGGAGGCCGAGGCGGAGATCATCCTGCAGCTGAAGAACGAGCTGCGGGAGAAGGAGCTGAAGCTGACGGACATCCGGCTGGAGGCCCTAAGCTCCGCCCACCACCTGGACCAGATCCGCGAGGCCATGAACCGCATGCAGGTCAGTCACCCGCCACGGACCCCAGCGGCCGCGAACCGCCCTCCTGGCAGCCCCAAAATCCGCCATCGCCGTCGTACCGCGTTCACACATCAACCGCACTATCCCAGCCTTGCATTATGTTGCCTTTACTTCACTCTAGTGTGTTTCTTTTGCACCTCTGCACCTTGAACTGTTGCACTTGTTGTACATCGCTCTGGATTAGAGCGTCTGCTAAATGCCTGTAATGTAATAATGTTGTCTCGCCTTCACAGAACTGCACACATAATCTCAGCTGTAAACAGGAGCTTCCGTGAACATACATGCTTTCCGGTAGCTGAAAAATAGAGACGCTTTAGAGTTTCTAGGAATGTCTCTGTGGTTATTTGTCTCAGAAAAAGCCCTTTATTAGTGTTCAGTTGAGAATAGTACTATAGTGAAATATTCAAATTTGAAAGATGACAAAGTTGGTACTTGCCGATCATTGTGTGCAATTGATTATACATTGTTCGTTTCATCGCAGTATTATTTTGCGTCTCGTATTTTCAGGTTTTGTAGATTTCTGTGCGTGTTTGAATATGGCAGGTTTCCCCCCGGCATGGCTTCTCGATTTGTCCCTTTGGGAAAAAAAAATAAATAAAAAAACGGGATGTGTGTTCGGTTCGGGGGCGTGAGCAGGAACAGGGGGTTTTAATAACAGGGATTAGGGAGGCCGGGCTCTCACACTGACGCTGTCCCGCCGGGGCCTGGGACCCGAGCGCTCCCACGGAGGGGCACGCCTTCTGCTGTGGGCTTAACAAGAGCCTCGTCATAACACTGGGGCACCGGGCAGGCTGCAGAGACAACAGCAGCCCATAATGGCAGGCTTTGGAGAGGAGACAGAGCGCACCCTGGGGGGGGGGGTGGTCTTGTATTATTAGGGATCTGCATAGCATTGAGACTATGGGAAGACTGCAGGTATTGTTAATAGCAAGTATCTGTATTTGTCCTGCGACAAGTCATGTCATGTGACTTGTGGTGACTGTTGCCGTTGTGGTACTCACCCCCCCCCAGAATGAGATCGAGCTGCTGAAGGCGGAGAACGACCAGCTCAAATCCACGGGGAGCAGCACCCCCCCACCGCCCGCCCCCGCCAAGAACGCCCGCCCCCCCTCAGAGGCCTCCAGCACCTCCTCCTCCTCCTCGCGCCAGTCCCTGGGCCTGTCGCTCAGCAACCTCAACATCACCGACACCATCATGTCCGCGGACATCCTCCTGAACGACGGTTACCAGGGCAACCTGCGCAAGGAGGGGCGGAGCGTCAGGATCGTGGTGTCGAACGCGGACGGCTCGGATAAGACCAAGGTGCCCGGCGACAGAGACCGCTCGTTTCTTGCGCTCGTCAATGCGAGCTGTGTGTAAATAGAGTGCGTAAAATAACGTGTCGATAGCAACGTATTATGAACATGAAAGTGATGAGGTCTGTTGATTCCGTTGGTCCAACCAGGGTACGAAGTGCCAGCAGTACCTGATTGGCTCCATCGGCGTCAGTGGAAAGACCAAGTGGGATGTGCTGGACGGCGTCATTCGCCGCTTGTTCAAGGTGAACACACCTGTTTACACACCTGAGCAGCCTTTAGAACGGGCTCAGTTCTGCTCCTCACTGGAGCTCAACTCACCGGTCACACACGTTCTCTCTGGAAAACAGCCTTGGTTTCCCCACATGTATGTGTTCTGTTCCCCTGGATGAGTGTTAATCGTGACGAAACCGCGGGTTCAGGTGTGCGGCAGCTCACCTGGTCCGTAGGCCACACGCGTGCGCGTTTGTGAGCATTAAAGTGCCCCGCTCTGCCCCCCCCCAACAGGAGTACGTGTTTCGGGTGGACCCGCTCACCAGCCTGGGGCTGAGTTCGGACAGCATCGTCAGCTACAGGATCGGGGACGTGGTGCGAGGCCACGCCTCCCAGGCGCCCGAGCTGCTGCCCTGCGGGTACCTGGTGGGGGACAACAACGTCATCACCGTCAGCCTCAAAGGTAGCCCCTGGCCCCTGGCCCCTCGCCCCAGCCCCCCTGCAGCCTGCCTGCCTTCCCTCTGTTCTAGAACAGTCCGTGCTAGTGTGGCGTAATGGGTAAGGAACTGGTCTAAGTAACCTGAAAGGGTCACAGGTTCGATTCCCAGGTACGACACTGCCGTTGTACCCTTGAGCCTGCATTGCTTCAGTATATGTCCAGCTGTATAAAAGTTGTGTGAGTCGCTCTGGATGAGAGCGTCTGCTAAATGCCCGTAATGTAATGTTCAACATATACGTGACTATAGTGGGAAAATATGGGAGATGTTCAGAAAATGAAGCCAGAATAAATATGAGGAAGGAACGTCAGCATTTGCAGTTCTTCTGCCTAATCATCAGATCCAGGTGTTTGGAATTTCAATTTCTGAACCTGAATCGTCCTGCTCTGTGCACACCAGCCCCAGCACACTACAGTTGAGATCTTACTCCTGTCCTGCTTTTTGTTCCCCTTTTTCTCCTAAGGCGTGAAGGAGAACAGCATCGACTCGCTGGCGTTCGACACGCTCATCCCCAAGCCCGTGGTGCAGCGCTACCTCAACCTGCTGACCGAGCACCGCCGCATCATCCTGTCGGGCCCCAGCGGCACCGGCAAGACCTTCCTGGCCGGCAAGCTGGCCGAGCACCTCATCGCCAAGTCCGGGAGCTACCGCAGGGAGGGCGCGGTGGCCAGCTTCAACGTGGACCACAAGTCCAGCAAGGTAAGGGGCTTAACAGGTGCCCAAAAAACAGAGGTGCCCAAACTGCGGGCCAGGACCCCCACTGGTGGCTTCATAAGGACTGAGATGTGTACGTGTGTGAGTGCCCCTCTCAGTGCCCTGGATTAAAGTGTGTGGTGTTCTGTGTGCAGGACCTGCGGCAGTATCTGTCCAGCCTGGCAGAGCAGTGCAACTCAGAGGAGACCGACGCAGAGCTCCCTCTGGTGGTCATCCTGGACAATCTCCACAATATCGGAGCTCTCAGCGACATCTTTAATGGGTTTCTCAACTGCAAATACCACAAATGGTATGCAAGTCACATGCATTGAACTTACTGCTATATATAACTTACAAGGTTTTAGTACTTGTTGCCATGTGATTATTCAGTGTTACGCAATGTAATAAGGTGAGCCTGAACATTCTAACCACAAATATATAACATTCTAATGCTGATGTAAAAATCAGTACTGGTGACTGAAAGCAATGGAGTTCTAGAACACTGACTTACAATAAAAAATAATGAAAACATTCTGAAAAACCTGCTCTTCAAAGGGTTTTAACTGCCTTTTCACTCCATTTCACCCGTGTCTGTTCCTCTCTCACCTCAGTCCGTATGTCATCGGAACCATGAACCAAGGGGTGTCATCCTCGCCCAACCTGGAGCTCCACCACAACTTCAGGTGCGTTGTTTATGCATGCTTTTATTTGTCTATTTACTCGTTCATTTCAAGAACCTTATTGTTTTATTTTTTTTTTGCTTTTTGAGATTTAGATTTTTGGTAACCATAACAGTTTCCAAACAGTTTTTTTTATTGTGGACAAGGTCTTTATAGTTTTAGTTTGTATGAGAACATAGTCTGTGATATGGTAGTAGTCTGTCTGTAATGTAAGCGCCGTGCAAATTTAAAATAACTGACAGCAAGCTTCAGTTTCCCTGTGTTATGGCGTATATTTATATATGACCTGTATGCTTGAATACATTTATATATATACATATTTATATATGTACTGTATGCTTGAGTACATTTAACATTTTCTCGCAGGTGGGTGCTGTGCGCCAACCACACGGAGCCGGTGAAAGGGTTTCTGGGACGCTTCCTGCGCAGGAAGCTGATCGAGACGGAGATCGACAGGAACATGTACAGCAACGTGCTCATCAAGATCATCGACTGGATCCCCAAGACCTGGCAGCACCTCAACGGCTTCCTGGAGGCCCACAGCTCCTCCGACGTCACCATCGGTCAGCCCCCCCGCCCGAGCGTCACATGACCGTGACCTCACGCCATTTGCCCCTTTTCATTGGCCCCCAGCTGTCACAAAGAGCTTCATGGCGCAGAAAAGCGCATTGTGACGGGTCTGCTGCTGGTCTCTCCCCCCCCCCCCCCCCCCCCACAGGTCCCAGGCTGTTCCTGTCCTGCCCCATGGACGTGGACGGCTCCCGCGTTTGGTTCACCGACCTGTGGAACTACTCCCTGGTGCCCTACCTGCTGGAGGCTGTGAGGGAGGGGCTGCAGGTACGCAGTGGGCGGAGTCTGTCCGGGGGGGGAGGGGGGTCTGTCTGTCTGTCTGTCTCCTCCTCTAACACCAGGTGGCGCTGTTTCTGCTTCGTCCGGCAGCTGTACGGGAAGAGGGCCGTGTGGGAGGACCCCTCCAAGTGGGTGACCGACAGCTACCCGTGGAGCAGCGGCGTGGCGCAGCGTGACTTGCAGGCCCTGCTGCGCCTGCGGCCGGAGGACGTGGGCTACGACGGGTGCAGCGCCGCCGCGGAGGGGGCCGCCTCCGCCCAGACCCCCCCGGGCCACGCCGAGGGGGACCCACTGGTGAGGCCACAAACAGAGCAGAACAGGGCCCTGGGTCATCAAGCAGGATCACTGAGTCAGCTGGGCTGTATCTGTACTGAGAAAGACCTGGAACCAGCCCCAGTCTGGAGCACGGACTGCAGTAAAAAGAGCTGTTCCGGGTTTTACTCAGCGCAGTTATCCAGCTAACTGAGTAATCCTGCTTTATGAAATACCACCCTGGATAACAGTTTAATCCAAAAGCCGAAAACAGCGTTAGATCCAAAAACGTAGAACTGTGTTTTTTAAAGATAGTCTGAATTCGCAGAACTTTGTTTTTCCAAGATCCACATTTGCAAAAGAGCAAAGTAAATTTGTGCGCGTTGAAAACGTTCAGCAGGCAGAGGATGCGCTTGACAGCTGTAGACATTAACTGTCAAAAACGTAAAATATAATTAAATGCATTCAGCTCTGCGTCAAAATCTAATCTTAGAATTTAGCCAGCCCGCAGCAACGCAAGGAGAAGAAATGCATTTTAATCCGAAAGCGGCGTGAATTCAAATCATGGAACCGTGTTCTTCAAACATCCTTGGTTTCAAAAGAGTGATTTCAGAGGAATTTTCCCACAGTAAAAGCTGTAATATAATTTTGTAAAGCGCCACGCATCTCTCCGTAAGAATCTCAGCCGCTGCTTATTTGAATGAGGAGACCCAGCGATGACCCAGTTGGTGGTTCTGTCAGAAGGAAACAAGCTCTCTGTTGCGGCAGACCTGGCAACCCTCTCACACGGCTGTAGTCAGAGTGTGTGCGGAGCAGGTGTGGAGCAGCGTTCACGGATGCGTTGCCAGACTGGCTTCCCTAAGTGCTGCCGCTGAACTCACTGCAAGGCCGTGGAGTTTGTTCTGCTGGATCTGTCAGAGACGCAGAGTTTTGAGCGCTTGCTGCTACTCAGTTTGGGGCCTGTCAGTGCAACCGCTCTGGATTGCTGGATTCTTGCTTTGATCTGTTTTTTTTTTGTTTTGTTTTGTTTTGTTTGTTTCGCCATCGTCCTCTCGAACCTGTGCTCTGTCTGTGTCCTCCCAGATGGACATGCTGATGCGGCTGCAGGAAGCCGCCAACTACTCCAGCGCCCAGAGCTGCGACAGCGATAGCGCCAGTAACCACGACAACCTGCTGGACTCCTCCCTGGAGTCCACGCTCTAGAGAGAGGGAGGAGGGAGGGGCTGAGGGGCGGGGTTTCAGAGACACGTCACAAGGGGAAGCCCGTCCCCCCCCCCAGGAAGCCCTTTCCGGAATGCGCTACCCCCACCCCCACCCCCACCCCACTTGGAACGTCGGCCGGTCCACACGTTTGACAGGACGCTGGGCGCTTCCTGTTCAGAGGAAGAAAAAGGGGGTGTAGGGGTGGGTGGGGGGCAGAAGAACGTTACTTAGAGCTGAATTTTTAGGGGGAGTCAGTCTGACTCCACACACAGAGGTAAACTGGAGCTAGCGCCCCCCTCTGGTCGGGTACCAGAAAGGCCGCCTGCACGCACGGTGAAAAAAAAAAAAGAAAAACAGAGGATGATATATAGAAATACATTACGACGATGAAACTGGAATTCTAACGTTTTGAGAAGGGTTTGATTTTGCGTTCCGTTTTGCTTTTTTTGCGGCGGACGTTCGCGGCGCGATTCGTGAGTGACGTGACCGAGGCGCTTCGGACGCCGGCGAGCGCTGGTCCAGCTCCCAGCCTGGCCCCCCCCGCGGCTGCGCCGCCAGTCTCGGGTTTA
Source organism: Anguilla rostrata (assembly GCF_018555375.3). Lineage (NCBI taxonomy): Eukaryota > Metazoa > Chordata > Actinopteri > Anguilliformes > Anguillidae > Anguilla > Anguilla rostrata. Next base: position 10,098,312 of record NC_057951.1, on the reverse strand, counting down.
CAAAATGGCGTCCGCTCCGAGATCCGTGCGGCCCGGTCGGGAAAAGACAAGCACAAACGCGCACTGTGCGTCACCCGGGCAACCACTACTGTGAAACACTGGAGAAGTGCCAATCGTACCTAGTGATCAGTGCCACCCGCACAGAGGCACAGACCCCGCACCTTTCCCATGGCTACGACTGACCGAGACAGTGTTCATTATGGTCTGTGTCCTTCCGCCCGTGCGCGTGGGTCTGCTCTGTACCGGGCTGTACAGAGTAACAGCACTGTTCCAGCAGCGCTGCTCAGAGGCCACAGGGCTCAGTTCACTGCTTACTTTAACGACTTTAGAGTATCTGGTCAAGAAGGGAACAACGTTTAACAATGGTGCTTTTCTCACTGCCTTAAATTTGCAAACAGATTTCTAATAACCAAACGGTGTATTAATGGATTTAAACCATGGATCTTTCTGGCCATTGCCTATGGGAATGATGAGTAACTAGTGTGTGTGTGTGAATGTGTCTGTGTGTGTTTGAGCGTGTGCATTTGTGTGTCTGTGCGCATGTGTGCATGTGTGAGTGTATGTGCATGTGTGCATCTGTGTGTGTGTGTGTGTGTGTGTGCGTGTTTACATGCGCACATTTGTGTGTGCGTGTGTGTCTGTGCGCATGTGTGCATGTGTGAGTGTATGCATGTGTCCGTACGCGTGCGTCGTTTGCATCTTCTAACAAAGGTGCTCATAGTCAATCAGCACATTTAAAAAAAATTTTTTTTTGCTAAATAGCAAGAAGTGGGAAGAAATGCACTTCCTGCGTGCTGCTAACAGTCAGAGACATGCCCTTCCTGCAGTCACACCGCCTAGCTACAGTAGCTGATTTCTTTTCTAATATATACGTAACACATAGGGAAAATTCATTGGTGTAAAAGGTCATCTGTACGGGAAGGGTTTTTTTTTCTTTTTTTCTGGCCAGTTGACCTGGGATCACTTGAATGGCCGTGAGCACAGTCCTTTGACGTAATGGACAGAGAGCATGCTGTTTTTATTTTTCTACGTGTCCATAAAAAAAAAAAAAACAAGGTTTACTTTTCAAAGAGTGAATGAAGTGGCCATGAACATCTGTGTGGAACGGCCGCTGGCCATAGTGTATGATCTTTTTTTTTTTTTTCTTTTTTATGGAACAAACAAAAAAAATGCTGGTTTGGGTTTTGCACAGTCTTCTTTGGGGTTGGGGGAAAATTGTAAATATGAAGTATTGCACAGTGAATCAGAGATGCATTCTTCCGTCTCGGTGTTAACGTCACGCTCAACTTGCTGGAAATTCCTCCGCTTTCCAAAACAAAAAAACAAAAAGGTAAATACGTATGAGAGATGCATACCAGCGGGCAGTTAGAGATCGGTGCGCATTGTGTGTGATCACGGCTGTTTTGCCTATGCAGGAGATGGACCGTCTAAAAAACTGCAACATTCATGCAAGTCAGCTCAACTACTGTAGAGAGGAGCAGAGCCTGGGGGTCAGTCGATCTACCGTACACAGGCTACGGTATCTATTATTAGTATTATTTTAGTATTATCATTTTGAATCAAACGTAGATGCACATACAAAAAAAAAAAAAGGACACAAGCCAAGTTTCTGTCCGTGCTGTTTTCAGTGGAATCTCTACATGGTGAAACGTGTTAAAACATTGATCAGTTCACTTTGCCTGACTGCGTTTAAGGCAACTAGGGAATGATCAGTTAGGAATAATCAGTATTCACTTTCAGCCACAACATTTTGAACAGTGAAGTTCCTAAATGGCTACCAGTTATTGACACACCACTGGTGGCCGGTGAGGAATCTGGCCTACTGACGCTAGATGGCACAGAGCAACTGGTGCTGTGAAGTCAGCTCAAAAAACCGCAGATCATTTTCAAAAACCGTTTACAGATTGTCAAAAAACAGATGCTGTCGACGGCGTTAAAACCTCAGGATAGTCCTGTTTCTCGCGCTTGACTTGTAAGCCTCTGCTGACAAAACACGACCCCCTTGACGTTCGTTGTTCATCCTGGACAGGTTTTAGCTCTTTGGGCAGATGTGTTGGTCCTAGGATCAGGGTTGGTGCAGATGATTCTGAATCAGTAAAGTAACCTACAGTCTAGTTCAAGTTGAGACATTAAAAATTAACAGACCACAGATATGAATATTATTTCTAATCCCGTTGCCTCCCTTGACCAAACGTTTTACAGTTATGTGAGACTGTTCCTAACTAAACCTGTGTAAGCCGTCATGGGTATTTCAACCAAGTTACGTATTTCCTACTTTTTGCAATTACGTTACATCTCAGTGAGCACACAGTTTACTACTTTGGGTTCGGGGGGTGGGGGGGGAACTTTTTTTTTTCCTCTTTGTTGGTGAAACATTTGTCTTTGAATGTTTTATATTTTGTACATTTTTATGTAACATATCGTGTAAATAGTCAGAGACCGTGATTTAATTCATCTGAAGAATTTTGTAGTCTTTGTAAAGTTCTAATAAATAGAATTTGGTGTTACCAGAGCAAAATGGATACTGAAATCCAACTTTGTCTCGTCATTTTCTTCTCTTAAATGGGATCGGGGCTGGGGAAGGTGAGTCCTTTGATTTAAACATCTGTATTGATATTTTAAAGAGCTCTCAACAACACTGCAAAAAAGTATGTCTTAAAGTGTTTTAGTCTTGTAATGAGAAGAAAATCTTATTTTTTTCTCTCAAATAGAAAACAGCTTGTTTTAAGTTTTTTTTTTTTTCTTGACAAGTGAAATTGTGTCACACCATTGACAATCTTTTTATCTTATTTACCAAAAAGTAATAGAAATAAGATTTTTAAACTAAATATGAGACTAAAGTGCTTATTAAGATTGGTTTATTTTTTGCAGTGGATTCTGGCTTTGCTGTGCAATTTATTATTTTTTATATGTTATAAGTTATATGTAATGGCATCTAGTGGTGTTACTTTGTAAAGACTACAGTGTTTCCTTTTGAGGTCACATACCATTAACTGTCTTTGGGGGGTGGAGGGGTGGGGAGACATTCACATTTTATCATATAGTAGGGTTTCCGGGTTTAAATAAAAGATCTCAAAATGTTGCTTCTTTCACTGTGCACACATGGGTAGGTTCACATCCAGCCTCGAAACACAAAATGGATGCAAGCCAGGTCTGCTTAACTTTGAGTCCGAGTGCCTTTGACACCCACTTTTTCAGTGCTGAAAAACAAGACTATCCAAGCCTACACATGCATTAATATTCAGACCTAATGATGTCATCTGTAATTATTATTATTAGTAGTAGTAGTATCATTATCAATATTAATATTAATGATATTTTTTTTAATGAAAGGGCTGGTTTTCCTTTGTAGAACCAGTCCTACCAATTTTTTTTTTTTTTTTTTACTTAACCTCTACCATCCCTGAAACACAAACACTGAAGTATTCAGCTCTAGTGCTTTGGAATGCCCTTAGGAGAGCACTCATACATATATAATCCTTTTGGAATATGAATTTGCATCACATCACCCTCAAGAGAAGGAATAAACAGCCAGATTGCATTATTCTGCTTAATTAAGGACATTCATGTTTATAAAAGGCTAAACAACCTTAGACCGAATATGCTGTGTAAAATCTTTACTAATAATAAATAAAAAACACCATCATTAACAAAATCATAGCCACAATAATGAGAAATGTATTTTAGGACCAGTATTTCAAAATAAAACACACAAAATCTAAAAAGCACTGGACCAACCCATAAAAAACAAACATTTTATTGTTAGTTCAGTACAGTTTACAGTAGACTGCTGTGCACAGCACATACGTACAAAAATAAAAGGAAACCATTTTATATTTTATATAAGTCGTCTTAACATCACTATCATCGTAATCATCATCATCATTCTCGGCATCATTAGTTTTCAGAAACACATGATTGGAGAAGTCTGTTTCTTTTCATTTACAATCATCATTACAAATTGGAACTAAGGCAGAAGGTGAGGTATATGTTAACCAAGAGGAGGGGAACTGCTGTGAGTGCGATGCCCTTAGCTGAGGAAAGCGCGCACGCGCACACACACACACACACACACACACACACACACATACACATACGTACTTACACACAACACATACGCACACTCACATACACAGGCACACGCACACAGATATACGTACACACACACACACACGGACATAAATGCCCACATGTAGACACACACACACACAAACACATGGACCAACAAAAATGAACAAACACACATGCGTACACACATGCGCGCGCACACACACACAAAAGATGACACACAAACCAATTACATTGACATCACCTTCCTCTCCACAGCCAATGGCATCGCACGTCTAATTTAGAAGTGGCGTGTAACAGGACGATGTGGAGAAAGGGGAGGGGTGTAAAAAGGATGGAGTCTCATCCCCTTATCGTGCCCCAGCGTGCGGTCCTTTCATTAGTCAGAACGCATCCGCGCGCGACCGGGACACGCCCTCATTTCCGCTCGGGGAAAAGACAGGCTTATGGGGGCGGGGCTTAGCTTCAACATTCCGGAGCCTCCTTTCAGTGAGTTCCACGTGTTGCTAGGAGACACAGTCCCCACGTTGACCAAGACAATGTGATCAGCCTGTTCTGACGCCTGCTGAAGTTAAAGGACTACTACATATGGTACGGCACAGTTTAAACACCGGTTTTCATTTCAAGCAAGTGGCACCAGTTTCTGACCAACGCCGGGTACAGGCTTTGCTGTTCCTGAAGCTGCTGTTTGGATCTCAAAGCCGCCATCTTTTGCGCCTTATTTTTATATTTCCTTTTGTATTTCTAAAAAAATAATAATTAGGTCAGGCTGCCTCCATCCAGACTAGGTGCGAAAGAATCATTATTGGCAAAATCACCCTCTTGTGGTAGAACTATAATGTTCTCAATGTGAGAAAAATCAGGTCACTTATATGGTGTGCTGTTCGTACCAAAATAACATCACTGCTAGAGGAATTTTTTAAGATTTATGGGGAAAAACTGATTCCCAGACAGCACAAAATGTTTTAAAGAGGTTTTTGGTAACACCACTCAAGGATGTGGTTTTACCTCCAAATGAGGGCTTTTTTTTGCCAGATTTTCTCGTACCATCCTGGTTCCTTAGTCTCACTTGTCTGGCTACATATCCTTATAGCACTTTACGTTTGTACTGCCTCCGATTACTATTCTCCCTAGTTTAAAAACTGCCTCTTAAATGGATGTAATGGATTTTTTTAGTCACAAGAGGGCAAACTTAGACAGCTGAAGTGCTACTTCCATGAATATCCGTATGCTGCCGAAAGTGGAATTGTGCCCCAGTGCACACACACCCCTGCTACGAAAGGTCAATTTAGCCCCGGATTTGCTTCACTGGTCCGGCTCATAACGTTATGGTATTATATATCTGGCCGGGTTGAGTTAAGTTTACCCCAAATTCTAGGGACGTGCATTTTTTTTTGCAATAGTACTTCCGATGAATATTGTGTTGGTAGGCCTCCAATTGTAGGTGCTGATTCAAGCCAAATCAACCAGTGATTTATGTCTTAATTTAAGCAAAAAACTAAGATTTTACAATCAAGTTGTAGGAGACAAGTGGCAAACTGTGCTTCCAGGACCTTTTACTAGAGAGAGTCTTGGGGGACTAGGCTTGGTGCTTCTTCAGCAACACTGAATTATTCAGCAGTTGCTGCAGAAGCAGGGCATTCTGGGAACACCAGGTCCTCCGGTGACTGGGCCTTGCATGCTGCATCGGGCCTGCAGCGAGCCCTGCACACTCGTATTCAGGCTCTGTGCACGCCAGAGGAGCACCAGCAGCACAAGCAGAACAGGTCACGAGAAGCCAGAAGCACAGTTCCCGCCTGCTGGAGTAGGCTTTCTGGGCCGATACCCGATCTTCGCTGGGACCAGGAACCCTCAGAAAGACAGCGGATTCCAGCCCTCTTTCCTGGGTTCGAGGGCAGCCGCGGGACAGGCTCGCGGGAGTGGCAGCCGATGGCGGCTTTGTGACTGATCGTTGGAAACAGGGCGGATGCAGGAGCAGCGCTGCCTCTCCCCCGTCCGGTCAGAAACGCACAAGAACGAGCATTAAGAGTGAACGCAGATAAACAAGCCTACAGTGAGCCCGGTGTGTCTCAGCTTAACGCCACGGCAACAGCGCCTGCCGCTCGTTCACTCGGCTGTGCATAAAGGAGTCGCTAAAGTCAGGAAAGGGCACGGGGGGTGGGGGGGGGGTGCGGGTTTTAAGAGCCAACGGAAGGACAGACGGACAGGTTTCGCTCCGGAGGGGGGCGAGGCCGTGACCCGGCCGTAAATCCGGATCGAAGCCCGGTGGCGGGGGGGGGTGGTGGTGGGGGGGAGGGAAGCTCTCGGCCACGGCGGGAATCTCAAGGCCTTCCCTCAGCCCTGCAGGTTTTTACAGCGACAGCTGACCTTCCCGGGCGGGGGGGAGAGGGAGAGGAGAGGGGGAGAGAGAGCGGCCCCGTCGTCCTGGCGGGACCCACATACCTGCTGAGCTAAATAAACAGCGGGCGCGCGCGGAGCGTCTGATAAAGTCACTGCCGGATTAAAATAGGCCCGCTCCTTTTCTGTCTCTCCAGCAGGGCATTTCCCCCGGGAAGGGGTGCGGGATGCAGGGAGGGGGGTTCTGTGCATTCAAGTAGACCGAATACGTAGTACAAAAGGGTAGCAGCGCTGAGCCTTGCATTCTGCCCTTCACACTCATTTCATCTCTTACTGCCTCCTTCTCTATCTCTCTTTCTCTATCCCTTTCTCTCTCTGTCTCTCTCTCATCCCCCCCCTCTCTCTCTCTCTCTCTCTCTATACTTGACGTTGGGCATGGCATCCTGTCATGGCTGCAGTGTTGGGCTGCTGTCAGTTTGCTGTCAGACATGCCACATAGAGGAGCTGGGAGGAGGGAAGGGCTCCTTTAGTCAGGTGATGAGCAGAGCTTACGCAGCCATGCCCGTTAGACCAAGCGCTAATTATTATTATTATTAAAATACCTGTAATGTATTAATATTGAATGCCTTTTTGATTTTCTGACAGGATGGTCCAGACTGGAAAGTTTACAGTCCCTGTAATATTTTTTTCTTCGGCTGAACATCTGAGGTAAGAGTACCTACTGTGGTATCTTCTTTTAATTGGCCAAAAAGAAATGTGAATTTTGACAGCTTTGGACAGGGAAACGAGTCTTCGGGTTTGATCAGGGAGTTGGGAAGGTAAAAAGCACCGTCTTATGGCCGCCTGGGGGGGTGGGGGTGAGGGGGAAGTGCATCTAAAGTGCTTTAGTTTCATCGCTACAGCTGAGGGGGTTGGGGGGGGCGAGAGGAGACAAAGAAAGATAGGAAAGGACAGCCGAGCTCTGTGCTTTCCCCTGTGGGTGGGGGTGGGGTGGGGGGTGGGGGGGTCACAGCTCTTTGTGAGGTAATAATCATCTGTTTGACTCCTTAAAGAGCGTCTCAGTCACACCAGCGACAGGGCCAAGTCTCTGCCAGTCAGCACCACCCAGGGGGAGGGGAGGGGGGAGAGTGGGGGGAGGACCCAAATTAAAGAGCAGCAGCACAGTTTGGATACAGGTCTAAGAGTCGCCTACCCAAATATACAGATAAAGACAGAATAAATATCACTCTATAGAGCTTTTTTTGCAGACAGTTTGCATGAACATATATATATATATATATGTGTATATATATATATATATATATTACCTGGGAGAATGTCCACATGTGCAAATGAATGATTTATTGCGCGCTTTGCCTATATTCGCGGGAGGAAGTGTGTGACTGTCATGGCGGTGGTGGCCTTGTTTCCCCTCTTCGCCCGCCCGTGCTTGCTGAGGGCCAAGTAGAAGCCGTGGTATAGGGAAGACTCGTAGGCGTTGTAGTTATTTGGCAGGAGGGTCTCCTTGAACTTGCACTCGTCGCGGAAGACTGCCTGCGGAACAGCCGGGGGGGTGGGGGGTGGGGGTGGGGGGGGTGGAACAGACTGGGTGTGAATCCTGCGCGGGATTGGTCAGTCGGAGAATAACAGAGACCATGAGAGCTCAGAACACGCCAGGTACAGCTAGGCGTGTGGGATGTACATGCTTGCACACGTGTACAAGGGTGCTCGTACATGCAGGAACACCTAAATGCACATATACACAAACACACACATCTGCTGTCTTCAATTTATAATTCTTCATGCCTGACATTAAACATGGTTTAACATTCATCCCTCTGTCCAAGTATGAGAACTTTCAAATATTGTTTTCTCTACGCCAACAAATCAATAAATACAACAGATAGTGGAATTTCCTCTTAATACAGACTAGCCATATTTAACACTTTGAAGAGTAGGTTTTTTGCAAAGTTTTTTTGTTGCAAAATTCAGTGTCAGTGTTCTAGAACTCCACTGCTTTCAGTTACCAGTTGTGATTGTTACATCAGCATTAGAATGTTCAGCTAAGAACATTCTAATCACGTATTTGTGATGTTAATTATTTACAATATACATAATTTCTGTGGGCTGTTCATCGCAGCGCTGCCACGCACTGCCACCTGGGTAATGGCCCAGGAGTGACCTTCCCATGGTCCACCGCTGTCAGTTCCAGTTGGCAGTTGGGAGATGGAGGCAGACATAGCTGTAGGGACCAGATGAGCCCAGGCATATGGATGTACATGTCACATGTACAGGGGGTCCGGGCATGTGTCTCTGAAGTTGAAAAGCAAGAAGTAGTAAAGTAGGCTTGAGTGATGACCGTGAGTGGGTCCCCCTGACAGGCCATACCTCCCAGTGGGAACTGGTTAACCCTCCTGTGTCACTGCCAACTTTTTGAATGCCATCTTCCTTTACCCACACTCCAAGGCTAAAGCACGGTGGCACCTGTAGTGCCAGTGGTCTGTTGCCAGTAAATCTGTCAAGGGCATAAAGCTTACAGCGCTTGGCTTGTCGAATTAAATGTAATGGCAAGAGGAAATTCTACTATATGTTGCAGAGCAGGCAACGGCATTTATCCTGTTAAGAGGTTGTCATCCAAATTAGCCAGTGATAAGCCCTCATTTATCATGAAGTGCAGTCTGCCTGTGTGTGTGTGTATACTATGACTTTGTGTGACCAGTTTAAAACAGAAATTTAACCCATGTTTAATGGCATGTTCTTATCACACATCTGTCACCCACGGCACGGCTACACAGCACAATCATCCCAAAAACCGAGATGGGACAAATCCAAGCTCGCACAATGCTAGTTTAACCTATTTCTGTTGCAAAAGTGTCTACAAATGAAAGCCTTACGCATTAATTCACTGTGATTGACACAATTCACGCAATTAGCCGGTCACAGCAATGTTTTTTTGTTTTGTTTTTTTAAGCATTGGAGTTGTTTAATTTTTACACACTAATCACATTCTCTGGCAATTTACTGTGAGGTATTTGTGGAATAAAGTGTTTCTGATTTGGTGATCTGCCCCGGGTCAGAATGGGTGCGTGTCATTTTCAGATGATAAACTGCAGCTGCGTAGTGGTCGGCATTCGGCTGCGCAAACGTCAGGTTGAGGATTTCATTTATCCATAGTTCAGAAAGTGCGATGTTCTCCCTGAAACATATTCATTCTTTAAACTGGCTACACGTCTCTGGCTATGCAATTGTCTCAGAGTCTTGTAATTTGTCACCATAGATTCTAAGTGTACGGGTAACAGTTGCCATTAATTATATCGTCTCCTTTTCCCTGTTTGCGTTTCGATTTTAAATTCTTACAGGAAAGCTTCTATTTAGATTTCACTGATAATGTGTCAGACCACGTAGACAGATAGGCCGTCCTTATTCAAGAAACAAAATCGAATCAATTAGCAATTAAAACAAATATATTTGGATCTCATGTCATCATTTGGAGCAGAGCAGAGACGTGTCTGAATTACGTGAGGACACTAAACGTAGGCCTACATTTCTCCTGAAATGCAAAAAAAAAATAATAAAATAATTCCCCTGAAATGCTGTGAATATAATACAAGTGCACTGTTCAACCTAATGCACGAATTAATCGAATCTATTTAAACGTTCTCATTTTTTTCAACGACAAATTACGTCATTATAAATAAAAGCACTTGTAATTCGACTACACATCACGATATGAGCCACTGTTACCACCAATTATCATCAATAGCCTACTATACAGCTTTGCGATTAATAATGCATATGTATTAAGTATTTGTCGCCAGTGGTTTTCATATGCATGTCAAACGTGGACATTGCATTGTTTTGCTTTATAAAAGAAACCACAAATTAGTAATACACATGAACGAAGACGGCACAAACCAGAACACGGTCTGAATCGGTTATTATAATTATGATGATAACCGGCCTAAACGTCGGAAGGGGCAGCTGAATTGATTTGTCATCACGTTATTCACTCTGTGCGCTCTCATGCACTCTCAAACACAGAGGCTAATGGCTGCATTCCAAACAAAGGCACAAAAGCTTCATTAATTATTAGACGGCGTTACAGCTCCTTCCTCTAAAACCGCATGACAATAAGAGAGAATAAAATCTGCACACCTACCGTTCCGTACAACCGTCCTCTGCTATTCATTGCGACAAACAGGCCACTTTTCACCCCATACAAGCTAACCACTCCCCGTTCTACCGTGGAGATTTCTATTAGACCTAGTTAGATAAAACATCAGTTATACACTTGAAGAAGGGGAAAAAAATCAATGAATTCGGCACAATACAGCGATTGCACTCGGGGAAACAATAGCATGCACTAGGCTATACATGAGAGGGTGTAACCTTGCATATTGGTATTATGAATATATATGGCCTTTGTTAGATTTCAAACGATGGGTGATTTTTGTTCTTTTTTATTCACCGGAATCTCTCATAAATGCAGTTTCTGACGTGCCTGACTAGCCATTTCTGTGCCGCAGAAGGAGCCGGTGTAAAAATAAGTTAGCGTCTAAATTCGGCCACGCATTCATGTCATGTTTGAGCCTGGGAAGATATTTAGCACTGATGGATACGAGGTTTTTTAATAGATTTGTCTTTGCTTTAAGAGACATCTGATGCTGCCTATGCGGCCGATTAAATATCATGCAAAATATAACAAGGATATGCGGCGCATGGAGTCATAATTACTCGCTAGTGCTCATAATATTCGTCGTCTATTGCGTTACGTTTCTGGGCGAAACTCACTGTACTGGTTGTCATTGTGTACACCGTTTATCCGGCCGTCCGGGAGGACTTGAAGGTGAAATCCGATGCCCACGTTGCAGTAAAGCTTCCGCACTCTCTTGATGCCCAACAAATAGTCACTCTCCCAGTTCAGGTTCGATTTCTCTCCTGAGCGCCCCAGAATGGTTCGGGAGAACATGGTCTCCCATCTTTTATCCAATGAAGTTGCATTAGTCCTGCTTGGAATCGGATATGATGACACAATCCCCACCAGGAACCCCAGGAGAACAATCGCTGTCAACGTCCAGTGCGTGCTGGCCTCGCAGGACATACCGATGGCAAGCCTTTGCGCAATGGCCATCCGGTTTACCTTCGGGGTACGTGGTCAAAATTAATGGCCCTAAAAATACCACTCTTCTTGTTTTTCTTCCTTCAGCATGGTGGCAGAGGCGTATTTTTGGAAGGCAGATCAGGGTTTCGGGCATGGAACGACAGCCCGAGAACAGTGGAGCAGAGGACGGAGAGAGAGCGGCAGAGCTTGAGGCGGTAGTAGTGGTGATTACCATGTTTCGCAGCTCCCACGCCTCTGGAAGGGCAACGCCGGTCGTGGAGGGTACCACTCACCAAAATCCAGTTTCACCTTGCCAGGCACGCGCATCGATCTGTGACATCACTCTTGACTTCGCCGCCTGCTGCCCCGTCAAAAAAAAAAAAAAAAAAAGTAGGAGACGGTATGAGGGAGAAAAGTTGCAAGCCAGCAGGAGCGGAAGAAGAGCTGAACTGCAATGCCAACTCTGTCGGAGGTTCAGGCGACTGCTGTCACTCCGCGCGCGCGAGAGAGAGAGAGAGATGCAGAGGGAAAGAGAGAGAGAGAGACTTCATTGGGTGGTGTTGAGCGATCATGAGATGTGAGAGAGAGAGAGAGATGCAGGGGCCAAATTGGGCCGGTGGTCATGTGTCTAACGGCCTGCTGCTTCCTTATTTAGAAGGACGCTGTAAAAACAGTCCCGCAATCACCGGAGAGCAATGGCAATACTGTGAGGCACCCTCTGTGCTGCTTATGCAGGACGCTTACACTTTATATCACATCAAATAATAAATGCACACACACACACACACACACACACACATATATATATATATATATCCCCTAGATTTGGCTCTTCACAATATTACATTTGTAATCAGACAATTCACATATGGTTTAAGTGCACATTTTCAGCTTTTATTTAAGGGTATTTTTTACACACTTTGGTTTCAACATGTAGAAATGACAGAACATTTTATACATTTCAGGGCACCATAATGTTTGGGACATAGTAATGTTATGTAAATGACAGCAGTCATGTTTAGTACTTTGTTGCATATCCTTCGTGTGATTGCTTGACATCTGTGACCACTGGACCTCGCCAGGTGCTGTGCATCTTCTCTGGTGATGCTCTGCCATGCCTGTACTCCAGCCATCTTCAGCTCCTGATTGTTTTAGATGCTAGTTTAGATGCCTTTACTTTCCTCTTCAGAATATGAAACACATGTTAAATTAGATTCAGGTTGGGTGAATGTCATCCAACTGGCCAGTCAAGAATTTTCCAGTTATTGTCTTTGAAAAACGCTTTAGCAGTATGTTTGGAACTATTGTCTTGCTATAGGATGAAGCGCTGCAGGTTCTTCGCCAACTAATATGGCCACTGAAACCTTTATCTTAGGCTTGATGTGCTCTTGGAATGGCTCTTAAATGGCTTTTAAATGCTATGTCACTCTGGGTGTCATAGTTTGAAAGTTGTCAGGCAAAGTCCACAGCAGATTGGAACCAAACTCTTGAGCTCAGTTCTTTGGACGGTTCCCATCAAGCACTGAAGCCCGGTGGGGTCCAATCATGAGGCCACAGTCATTTTATCACAGATTTTTAAAAGCTTTCTCTGGAAGCACCCTAGCAGGGCATGGAAAACCACCCTTACTTTTATTTCACAGCAATAACCTGACAGTTTGATACACTGCAGCTGTTCACAAAGGCCTCTGGGAAAGCTCACACCTTCCAAATTTCTAATAAAAAGGCAGCATAAAAAGTCATTTGTGAGACAGAACTATTAGGTCCTGTGGTCCTATAAATATGACACGTTTTACAACACGTTTAATGTCTGTGCAATAAAATAGGATTGCAGGTTATTGCGGGTTTGTGTTCAGGGTGTTAAAATTGGTTGGGGGGATTTAAACTCAGTGTTCCTAATACGCGCCCTCTCTTAATTCAAGCATGTAATTCATTTTGATAACTAGATCATTTGCAGGTGAAAACATGGACTGCAATGTTGTTTGTAGTGTGCTTTTTATTTGCTTATTATTTATTCATTTATTTTTTCTGGTTTGGGGGCATGTTGTGTGGTACATTCAGAAACAGCATCAAGGAATTCTGAGAGGCGGCTGTGCTGTGTGATGTCACAGCTTTGTCTATCTTTCCGATTGGTTGAAGGGTCTGAGTTTGCACGTAAGATCTCGTAGTGCTCCTCACAAACACGAGGGCTGTCAGCCCCAATCATTCAGTTGTCTAAACCCTTCTTTTTTTTGAGCTACAGGACATCCCCGTTGGATAGCACTGGTGCGGTTCTGCTGTTATGGAATGTTCGAAACCCCCAGCAAGAACAGCTGCTGCTCAGGTGATGTCATTGCACTGCTGTTACTCAGCAATTTTCCACCACCTAGTGGTAAGTCAAAGGTAGTGTCATTACCTTGCCTTGTGGTACTGGGCTAGAATACTGAGATAGGCTTGACTAGCCTGTTCTCTACATCGAACATTAGTATGTATTTATGAGTGAGTGAAAAATTATAGAAACAAAAAACAGGACAAACATGACTGTTACTCTTCTGCACACTCATTTGCATCAACAATGAAACAATTATCATTACATCTGGAGACAATGGTGAAAAAAAAAATTCACGCTTTTTAAAAAAAACTATATTTTAATACATGCCTTGCATTCAGGTGTACAAAGCTCAACACATGAAGTCACAGTCAATCTGAATCAATAGAACCGTTGCAGTAAATGCAAAACCTCAGGCACATAAAATATTCAGGTCCATTTGTAATTATGGGCTCCAATATTCCCTGAGCTCATGGCGGGGCCACAGACCTTTCAAACAGGGAAACCCCCTGAAATGGAGACTCAAATGGGACCCTCAAGTCTTATCAGCATTAAAGCAGCTACAGTCTCTATTAGTTGGACCTGAATTGGTGGATTTTGAGGCTCAAACAACAGCTCTGATGAGAAGCAGAATGATTTTGACTCTATAAATGAATGTTCTTCCAGCATTTAATTTGTCTTTGGACAAAAAAGTAAAAGTAAACATGGAGAGGGAAAAAACTAGGTTTTTTTCATTTTAGGTTATAAAACAGAGACACAGAAATTGAATCTTGACCATGTAATTAAAGGAACTTTGCATGTTGCTTTTGGTACTTTGGTTGTGAAACCCTTGGCCTTTGAAAACCGAAGGATCCATTAATCCATGAACTTGCGATTCGGGTTGGCACCAAACAGCTCCACTCGGATTTCAGGCATCATCTAAAGAGCAGAGGAAAACCCCGTTCAGAACCACGTACTGCACAGAGCCTTATTCTGCTCACATGCATGCGGTCAAACTGCAGGTCTGCAGAACTGTTAGGAAAATGGCCGTCAGAGCCTACAGGAACATGTCTAAACTACAGCATAAGGGGCCAGGTACATGTGAATTGATCCCCACCCTGAAAACCACTCCTGTACAGCTTTGGCTCTGAAAATCTGTTTAAATTAAGAGACATTTCAGGGGCCGACTACTCTTCCTTGTTGTTTTTAAGGGAGATCTGTGACCCTTGTGACCCTTCCGCCCCCCCTTGTCCTGTACCTGCTGGGCAATGAGATCCAGTCTGCTCTCCAGGGTGTTGGACACCTTAATTCTGCGATCAGCATTATAGAGCTCAATGCCTCCCGAGCTGAAACACACACACACACACACACACACACACAGTGCCGTTAGGTAATATCTGCAGACTGTAGGTGGACAGACTGACAAAATGGGAGTGGGTTTTTGCTTTCTACAGTTTGGGTTATTTTGTCATTTTCTCTAACAGAAATTTCCAGACAAACAAACAGGGTGCTCGTACATGCCCGAAGGCAGGAAGTTGTTCTGATCGATTTGGACACTGATGTTGTTCTTCACAGCCGCCTGGTAAATGGGAATGTTCTTCTGCACAGCCGTCTGAAACATATACACACACAGTCAAAACATTGGTTTCACACTCACACCCGCAAAGTGCCAGTCTGATTCGATCTGAAAACACAACCGGGGTTGCCACAGAGACCCCCCGATGCGGGCTGCAGTCAGTAGCCAGCGGAGTGAGATGAGGGGGGTGAGACATCTCTGGCACAGTCAAAGGTCACACTGAGACACACCACGGAGCTCTCACCTGCACCAGGTTCACATCCTGCTCCCGACAGCGAATCGTCACTTTGGGCTCAAGGAGCTGATAGAAACCCTGAGAGAGAGAGAGAGAGAGAGAGATGACGCATCATATACTACAATTCCCAGGGAACTGATGTTACCTGAACTCAAGATACACAGGCAAGATCAGGTGCATAAAACACACTCAACACTTCCTGACATGGTTTCCATGGTGATGCCACCACACCGATGTCGGCGGCTCGGGTAGTGTACCTGCAGGACGAGGCCGTCCATCAGGGCCTGGTAACGGGCGGGGTCCCTGGCAATTTCGGCCAGCCTCTGCCGAGCCTCGTTCAACAGGTCCTGAAAGGGGTAGTGAGAAAGGGGCAGTTGTCCCCTTTTAAATCTGTCCATTATCAATATTAGCAATGGTGTTAACACAAGTGAACATTCTCACCCACCGAGATCATGTCATCACGAGCCTTCAGGACCTTCAGTCGGGCCTGGTTCATCAGGTTGGACATCTGACTGTGGGAAGGAAAAGGTTAAACCCTGATCAGCAGCACCGTATTGGTCCTTTGAACCATAGTGACCCGTCAAGAATATGGACTGGGCCAATAACAGCGCCTCTCTGCCGTTTCATTTTCGTGAGCTCCTGTCCTCAGCTTGAGCCCTAGTGCAGCATTGCAGTGATAATCATGTGGCATTGCCGATGAATCTCCACACTCAAGGGGTGCCCAGTTAAAGCTCCTCACATTTTCTTATGCTGCTCGATCTGTTTCTCCTTCTTCTCGTAGTACTCCATGATCTTCAGCCTCTGAGTCTGCACCAGTCGACCCTTCTCAATGTTGAACTCTTCCTCTGCCTGCAGGAAGAGACAACCACACATTACACACACACACACGCCTTGCTTACACTCATCTGAGTCTGCTTTACCACTGGTAACCAGTAAACTGTACAGTCTTATCCAGAGGAACAAAAGGTGCCTGCTTTTGCTGGAGGCCATCCCTGCTCAGCTCCGTGTGTAAATGTGTACTGTTGTCGCGAGAGAACTCGTTACCCTGGCATCAATTTCCTCTGCTTTCTCACTGGCCTCCTGCTCAATGAAGGCCATCATGTGCTTGATCTGTGGAGGGACAGAGAGAGAGAGAGAGATGACGAGCCGAGTTTAAGTTACGGCTCGAACCGGACCTGTGTTTTGCACTTATGTTTAAAAGCGAAGACACGAGAGTTGCAGATAGCGCGTCTCCTGCTCGTGTCGTTCAGATTTTGACTCCACACGACAGCCTCATGACTGACGACAAACATAGATATGCAAGCAGTTATTTAATACACGAGAAGAACACTTTATCATAAGCATAGAGATTGTGACTGCGGAGTTCATCTACCAGCCTGTTTTACCCCTCCCAATTAAGTGAGTGCATCCTGCTTCCCAACCATACTTACATACGTAACGTTTTCTGTAGATTCCATAGCCCGTGTGTCTAAACATGAGTTATTATTCAGTGTATAAATTTTCAGGCAAAGAGGCTACTATCCAGACCCTCTTGGCCCCTGACGACTAAATTTCACGAGAAATTACCATATTTTGTACTACGTTGTCTTGCATGATCTTTTGTCGTTTGGGAGAATGATATCGCACAGCTAACCGTATTTACATGCCAGTGCTATACTAAAACATATGTTGGCTTCACACACCAGCTGTCTCAAATCTCAGTGGATGAGTTAGCAATGTACAGTAGGCCTACACAGCTAAAGTTGCGAGCAAGT
The DNA here is from genome assembly GCF_018555375.3 of Anguilla rostrata. Classification (NCBI taxonomy): domain Eukaryota; kingdom Metazoa; phylum Chordata; class Actinopteri; order Anguilliformes; family Anguillidae; genus Anguilla; species Anguilla rostrata. The sequence goes on along the minus strand of NC_057951.1, from coordinate 10,080,978 downwards.
ACAAAAAGCACATTTAGCGAGCTAATAAAACGAGACCTACTGATAATCCAGAAAACGATAAGATTAATATTTAATGATAAATACCTGTTTCTGCACATCTGCATCGCTGAGAGCCATGGTTGTGCTGTGAAGAGTTTTAAACCAGTGTAGCTAACGTTAGATATCAACGTGAGAACCAGGCTGCGTTGAACGAATGGATGAATTCGGAAATAAACGCGAGGATTGTTTTGTTAATTTAATAATTTATATGCTATAAATCATAAACTGAGTAATAGTACTACAACTTTTTTAAAGATACTTCCTTAAAGTAATCGCAAATGTAAATAACCGCAAAATCAGCTGACCAACAGTTCCTTGTCACATGACAGGGGCTTCCGGTTCAACCTATTTCGAAACGCACCTGTTTTAGCCAATCAGATTTCAATGCGCATTTTAGCGAGAAAAAAAAACTTGATTTCGTTTTGTCCGCAATTATAGTAAAATTTAGAAAATAACTATCTCGAGTTTATGACAAATATTGTACGTCAAGACTAACAGTCTACTAAATTAATAATAAACTGCTTGTAAGATATTTTGGCTGTAAATTAGGCTGTATTTATAAAATGTATGTTGTTAGAGCTTGCTGGCATACTTCATATGTGTAGCCAAGTATTTACAGAGTTTTGTCCTGTTCCAAATTAAACTATTTATTCATTGTTTTATTGGAATCAAAATGTATCCCACAATGTTTCACATCAGTGTAGAAGTGGAGAACAGCCTCTTGTTTACAGCACTCTTCCACAGATTATGTTACAGGCATTTATTATATGCGCGCACACGTAGAATTATACTACTAACTACACTACGCGCTGTCAAATGTCATCCAGTGTGTGTGTGTACCAGCATTCAAAAACCCAGTAAAGGGCTTCTTTTATTTTCTGAATCATAAACAGAAAACTAAAGTACCACTTATCTGGTCCTTAAACCAGTTTCCTGGGTTAATTCTGCAATGCTGACTGAAATAAACAGTGATGTCTTGCATGTTAAATGCCAGCAGAAACAACTTATACCGTCTAGTCCAGGGGTGTCCGATCTTATCCAGAAAGGGCCTGTGTGGTCATAGGTTTTTGTTTTAGCCCAGCACTAAGTCACTTGATTCTACTTATTGTCTTGATTGAAGACCATCATCAGTTAATTAGTTCAATCGGGTGTCGTAGGGCTGGGTTAAAACAAAAACCTGCACCCAACCGGCCCTTTTCTGATAATATCGGACACCGCTGATCTAGTCCATAGGTATGTTATGTAATATGTTATATGTTAAGCTATTGTTTGGTTTTCAAGTTTGTGCTCTAGAATACTTCTCAAAACGCTGATTATTTTGGGTACAAATTATACCCGCAGAGCAATTTTTTCTCTCATATTAATTACAAAGACCCCACAAAGAACTAATGCATTTTAATATCTGGTTAACACAATTTCTTTTCTTTTTTTAAACATGACAAAACCTTCTCAGTTACTTCAGACCCAGCATACAATTCCAACCTTTTACGTTGACAGCCGCGGACAGTGCAGAGAAGCAACGTGTAGCTGTGGAGAGAACAGAGCTTGGCTGCCACTGCAGCACTGACGTTTAATCCTTTATTAGAGTTTCTGAGTTGAGTCTCCAATGAATGGGGACACAGAGCAGAGCGAGGTTGGGTCTTGTGGTCCTTGCACACAGCAGTGAGTCCTGCCCATGATCACAGTGTCCCATCGTGCCAACATTTGTCTCTGCTATCCCTCTATCTCTCCATCCTTCTCTTCTTTTCTCTCCAGCCCGTCGGTCCCTCAGTGCGCCTCCGAGAGCAGCTGCTGCCTGCGTTCCTCGCTGCAGAAGAACCGCAGTTTCCGCGGCAACAGCCTCACCTCCACCGGCATGGCCTCGTACTCCTCGCTGTCGATGTTGTAGAAACCGGCGCCCTCCTGTGGAGTGATTGGGAACAGCAGTACTGCAGGTGAGTTGAGATGAACAGGACAGTGAACTGAAACTATGTATTCGGTGTGAACCAAAAATATTTTTGGTTTATCTTGACCAGTTACACCTCCTCCACCACTTTCAGCGAAGAGGCTGGCCTGGGGCAGACTATGGGGCAGTTACTGACCTGGGGCAGGGTGAGCATACAGGCGCTGGCCTCCAGGTTACGCCCGCTCTTGCTGCACAGCATTGGATCCCGGGCTTTCTCTCCACTGCAGAGGCAGCAGACAAAGAGCCGTGTCTTTTAGAAATAACAAAATGCATACAGGCACATTCTACACTCACTCCCGAGTGCACACACATGCCAACACGCGCACACACACTCACCCAATTGTGATGAACTCCCCCACAGTCATGGTCTCTGGCTCCACACACACTTGCATGGAGTCATCTGTGCGCTGTGAAGGCCACAAACAGATTCAATACAAAACATTACACACACACACACAATTGCAATATTCTTAGCAGTATGCACACAAGTACTCACATTCATGACTGGGTTTCTGTTGTTGGTCTTGATTGACAGCTCCACTGTGGAGATCTGTAGCTCCTCCCAGTGTTCTGGCTCTTCTTCCTTAGGGGGCTCTACAGACAGGCAGGCAGACAGACAGACAGACAGACAGACAGGCTGTCAGCCCAGCTTTAAAGATTCTGCAGCAGCCCACAAAGAAAGTGGGACGGACACGCACGCACGCACGCACGCACGCACGCACACACACACACACACACACACACACGCACGGCGTTACCCTCTACAGGGGGGTTCCAGTAGTTCTTCAGTCGGCGGACGATGCGGTAGATGAGGGAGGGGCGCGGGGGCTTCGTCGTGGACTCCTCTGGGGGGCGGGGCGTGGGCGCCAGGTAGGACAGAGACGCCTGGTGGGTCTGCGGCCAGCTCTGAGAGAACGAAGGAAAGTGTGTGTGTGTGTGTGTGAGGGAGAGAGAGAGAGAGAGAGAGATTGTGTGTGAGAGAGAGAGTTTTTGAGTTTTAACACACCTTTATTATAACATTACAACAACAACAACAAAAAACACAAGGCACAAAAACCATCAACCCCTATACATTACAAGGAAGGAAAAAAGAGTAAAAGAGGGAGAGAGAGAGAGATGTAGAACTGGTCCTGTGGAGAGACAAGCACATTCTCACCTTTAATGTGCTGAACCAGTGCGCTGCCATAGTCTTCAACGGGCCCAGATACCAATATCTGAAAAGGGGGAAAAAAGACGGTCATTCTCAGGTCTTACTACACTCTGGTGAACGGTCATTCTCAGGTCTTACTACACTCTGGTGAATGGTCATTCTCAGGTCTTACTACACTCTGGTGAATGGTCATTCTCAGGTCTTACTACACTCTGGTGAATGGTCATTCTCAGGTCTTACTACACTCTGGTGAATGGTCATTCTCAGGTCTTACTTGCTGATGGAGGAGGCCACATCTCTGAAAGCCCCCCAGCGCAGTCCTATCAGGGCAAACACCGGCTGCTCCTTCTCCCCCTGTGCACACACACAGACACAGACCAAACACAAACTCTTCCATCAAACTGTCACATCGCAGAAGCACAGCATCATTCCTCCACTGTGGATTTAGCTCATCCCCACAATTCCTTGCAACTGCTGTAATGGCCTTATCTTAGTTAGGTTCAGTGTCAAACTTGTTCTTCTCACACAGACTCATTGAGAGGGTGTCTCGGGACAGTGGGAAGTCTGGAGTCATCGGCTTTGGCAAACGGAAGTTTCCTGGAGATGGGGAGTGGCTTCGCCCCTCAGACTCACCTTGACCTGCAGCACATCCAGCGGCACCGTTTTCCCCTTAAGGATTGCCAGCGTCGCTCCGGTGATGTGTCTGACAACACCACAAAAAACAAGTCTGAGTGTCGTGAGAAGGGGGCAGGTATTGATGAGAAAAGTGTGTGTGTGTGTCCGTGTGAGCTCATAGGTGCAAGACACTTCTGGCATCTGAGCAGAACGGTTTCTGTGGGGCACACGCAAGATACTCACTTAACTTTATTTTCAGTCTGGAAATGCAGACTCTGGCTCAAGGAATTCTGGGAACCCAGAGGGATGAAGCCAATGGGAGTGCTACTGTACGAATCCTGCATTTGAGCAACGCCCACAAAGCCAGTATTAATATCCCACATGCTCATGCTTTTTAATGAATGAGTGTGCTGCGCTACACAGATTTCAAAGACAACATTTCTGATAACCAAAATGTCTTCCGGAGTCTTAACTTACCTGATCAGTTCTACGCAGCAATCCTGTGACCACCTGCATAGAGGGACAAACAGAGGGAGGGTCAGTGTGCTTACCCATATCTGAGCACCAATACAGATCTAGAGTCAGTGGGGAAATGCTAAACTTGGGGTATATACAGATTTAAACATGCTTTCTGAAAAGTAACTTTTATTTTAAAACAAGGGCACGGTGTCATTGATGTGACACCGTTCAGCTACTTCAGGGCTAAAAGCTTTCCCTTGTGGAGGATCTTCAGCCTGGTAAATGTGAGTTACAAGCCAGGTCCATGAGGTCAGTCCTACATCCAAGAATATGGTCATTATAACATTTAAATACTCATTATAAATCATTCTGGAAGTCCCTGAATATAATTATATATATTTTTTTTTTTTTTGCATAACATTTGCATTTCAGCATACATTTACTTTGGAAGTGATACGTTTCAGTACTTTAAAATGTTTTTACTTATAAGGGTCCATATTAAAATATAAAACACATATACTTCCTTTGGAGTATATTTATTTGAATACTCTGAATTACATTGCAAATTGTTTGGAAGCTGTTTGTAAATAAGACACGTTAGTGCACTGGTGCACAGGTGACAGGAAACGTGAACGTGCTGCCATGACACCTCTTGCAGAGTTCCATCGCCCCCGGCCACAATCAGCATATCAGTCTGCTCCATCAGCTCCATCAGCTTCTTAGCCTGACCCTCGTAGTCCGTCTGCAGGGGTGTAAGCACACACGTTTTATATCAGCGGTGCACGCGCGTGCACACACGCATGCGCACACTGACACACACGAGGACACACACACCTTACCTTCACAACTTTCACGTCCATGCCAGCCAGGTGTAGCAGGGGGGCTGCATTCTTCTCGAACAGACTGTTGGCTTTCCTGAGAGGAAGAGGAGGAGGAACAGTTCTGAGCCCTTCCAGGGTGAGCGTTTGTTAAGACCAGGCAGGTGGGGCTGGATGCCCCACACAGTCATATCACTCACAAAGAGGAAGCCACTAGAGCCAATAGCAGAGCTCAAGCAGAAGTGCTTGTTCAGGAATGTCAGTCCAGACCAGTAGCTGCGCTGATCTTTGCATCATCTGCACGTGCTGACAGTGGGCTCCCTTCAGCCATTCGGACTGACGCATCCATTACTTATGAAAATAATGAATGTGGTAAACTGCGGCGTGTCGAGAAACGCTCTCACCCACTGCAGGCAGCCGGATTGAGGATGACCGTGGCTTTCTTCAGCTGTTCCTGCGGTGCAATCAGCTGGCGGCCGAATTCCTGAGGAAACGCAACGTGATCAGCAGGCAAGAACGGAACCGTCCGAAATCGTGTCTTAAGACTGGCCAGTCAGGCACCGTGTTACACACTTGAACACAGACAGCTATGTATCTCACATTAATGGCATGCAGGTAGAATTGTCAAGCTTGAAAGTACAGTAACTGACGGTATATAATATCTAGTTAAATCTCACCCTGGCCTCCACGCAGGCTTCTCTTCGTAGCACATTGTCACTGAAAAAAATACAATTAACAATTTAGTAATTAGTTGTATCTACCATGTCACCATTCGCTCTACAGAATTGCGGGTCTAGACGTTAAAACCAATATCTAACCAAACAATCGAGCCATGTTTTTACCAGTGTTTTCCGTATAGCCAGTGCCCGCCGTAAGACAGGACGCACCCCGCAAACGTGGACTTCTTCCAGTGGTTTCGAAGAGTGCGCAGCGTTTTCACAACTCGAGCCATGATCGTCTACAACCTGCTCCTAATCACACTGCTACATACACCCAACTGATCATAAATGTACTGATCCACACTGTTCAACACTGCGGGTAGTCTTAGCGGTCATTTCTCCGGTTGAACCTTCTCTACAGCATCATGTGTACTCTATTGGTGCACCCTTTAAAACAGTCCTCTGAAAGCGGAAACCGTGTTTCATTATGTAGTTCCACCTTAAGCACACCTATATTAATCAGAAAGAAGAAATGTGTTTTTACTTCATTCATAAAACTAGCATGGAGAGCTATAGTTTCAAAAATATAAAAATAAAAAATAAAAATATATGTGGTTTTTTGTGTTAACGACACAGGAAGTGAACGACGTGGCAACCGTTTGACTGTTTAACACTGTATAATGAACTATGGAAATACAGATAGAGAATACAATATTTATGGAGTTGTTAACACTGGCACATCTTTTCACAATTATTTGTTATACTGTAATTATTCTGTGGAGATTATTTTGTCAAGTTTTGTGAATCTTCGTTTGATAAAGAGTAGTACAAAGCTTTTGTATTTCTCAACTTTCTCAATGTTGTAATTTTGCTTTTATTAAAGTGCACTTTTTGGTTTTGTGTCTGTTTTTATTGTGAATTCACACATTTGTCTGTGGCGCCGTGTGTTTGGTAACCACTGAAGATAGAGGGCTGGAGGAAGTGCAGTAGAGCAGTGATTCTCAGCCTCAGTCCTACGGCACTTTCAGGCAAAAAATCATTAAGTTTGACACTCGGTTGATTACATAAGTTCTTCCAGATAGCAACAAAATATGATAATCAAATGATGTTGAAATCTTGTCACCATTTAAAGTACGGCAGCACACGCACTTACAAAAGAGCAGGCTACAGATTTAGGCTACAAAAACATACTCATCCTGTGATCACAGTTATGTAAAGGTGACAGTCAACCAGAAGATACGGTGGTGCAGGTCAACGGTTCGCTCGCCATGCCATCCATTCAATTTGTTCCTCTTTTGTCGCTTCTGCTGTGTAAGTAGGTAGAAAAACACTGTTCAAATGCAAAGGGCTCTGCAGCCCATCTTTCAGTTTGCGCAGCTTTGGTCCATTGTGAAGTATAAATGCGCAAAAAAAAGAAAGAGAAATGCAAGAGGCTCTGTGGCGCAAGAGGTTGGGCTGCCGCTTCAGAAGTATGGAGGTCGCTGCTTTGAATCCAGCAGCGGCCCATCTTTCAGTTTGCGCAGCTTTGGTCCGTTGTGAAGTATAAATGCGCAAAAAAAAGAAAGACAAATGCAAGAGGCTCTGTGGCGCCAGAGGTTGGTCTGCCACTTCAGAAGTATGGAGGTCGCTGCTTTGAATCCAGCAGCGGCCCAACTCTCAGTTTGTGCAGCTTTGGTCCGTTGTGATTTAGATAAATGCGCAAAAAAAAGAGAGATGAGTGCGAAGGACTCTGTGGCGCAGGTGGTTGGACCGATCCTCAGGAGGTAGAGGTTGATGGTTCGATTCCCCGAGTGCCGCACCTGAGCAACGTTGGAGGTCCCCAAGGGTGGGGGAGAGGAGGACCCCAAGGGCGGGGGAGAGGCGTGAGTGAGACGTGTGAGTGAAGGGGGGGGCATGGTGGTGTGGGCCCCCCCCGAAAAATCAGAGAGTGCAAGGAGGGGGTTATGTGTCGGAGACAGAAGAAATTTTGCGGTTTGGGAAGAATGAAAGTATAATGACTATTATTTGACTTTTCTAAATATACTTACTTCTAATAATACCTACTTACTTCTAATAATACCTACTTACTTACTTCTACTTACTTCTAATAATACCTACTTACTTCTACTTACTTCTAATAATACCTACTTACTTACTTCTACTTACTTCTAATTATACCTACTTACTTACTTCTACTTACTTCTACTTACTTCTAATAATACCTACTTACTTCTACTTACTTCTAATAATACCTACTTACTTCTACTTACTTCTAATAATACCTACTTACTTACTTCTACTTACTTCTACTTACTTCTACTTACTTCTAATAATACCTACTTACTTACTTCTACTTACTTCTAATAATACCTACTTACTTCTACTTACTTCTAATAATACCTACTTACTTACTTCTACTTACTTCTAATAATACCTACTTAC